>NC_142049.1:36079598-36381805 GCF_982192425.1 Myodes glareolus
ACTTCAGAAGCAAGCATACCCAATAGAATACAAGAGATAGAAGAACAAATCTTAGATTATGAAGACACCATAGAGAAAATAAATGCTCTGACCAAAGAAAACAGCAAATCCAGCAAATTCTCATCACAAAACATTCAGGAAATCTGGGACATAATAAAAAAACCAAATCTAAGAATAATAGGGATAGAAGAAGGAGAAGAATTGCAGATCAAAGGTTCAGAAAATATATTCAACAAAATTATAAAAGAAAACTTTCCCAACCTAAAGAACGATATTCCTATGAAAGTTCAAGAAGCATACAGAGCACCGAACAGACTGGATCAAAAATAAAATCCCCTTGCCATATAACAATCAAAACACAAAGCATTCAGTTTAAAGAAAGAGTATTAAGAGCTGCAAAGGAAAAAGGTCAAGAAACTTATAAAGGTAAACCTATCAGACTTACACTGGACTTCTCTATGGAAACCATGAAATCCAGAAGGTCCTGGATAGAGGTACTGCAGAAACTAAGAGACCATGAATGCAAGCCCAGACTACTATACCCAGCCAAGCTATCATTCACTATCAACGGAGAAAACAAAATATTCCAGGATAAAAACAAATTTAAACAATACGTAGCTACAAATCCAGCCCTACAGAAAGTATTAGAAAGAAAATTGCAACCCAAGGAATACAACATTCCCAGCACTGCCTACAATAACTCAGACATCTAGCAACCCTTCACAAGCACAACTCAAAGGAAGGAAACACATACACTCTACTACCCCCCCCCCAAAAAAAAAACGGAGTCAACAACCACTAGTCATTAATATAACGTAATATCAATGGACTCAATTCACCTATAAAAATTCACAGACTTAGAAATTGGATACGAAAACAGGATCCAACATTCTGCTGTTTACAAGAAACACACCTCAACCACAAAGACAGACACCTACTCAGGGTAAAGGGTTGGGAAAAGGTTTTCCAAGCAAAAGGACTAAGAAACAAGCAGGTGTGGCCATTCTAATATCTAACAAAATCGACTTCAAACTAAAATCAATCAGAAGAGATGGAGATGGACATTTCATACTCATAACAGGAACAATCCATCAGGAAGAAGTCTCAATCCTGAATATCTATGCCCCTAATTTAAAAGCACCCACTTATGTAAAAGAAACACTTCTAGAACTCAAGGCAGTCATCAAACCACACACACTAATAGTAGGAGACTTCAACACACCTCTCCCACCAATGGACAGGTCAATCAGACAGAAACCTAACAGAGAAATAAGAGAATTATTGGAGGTATTGAATCAAATGGACTTAACAGACATCTATAGAACATTCCACCCAAATAGGAAAGAATATACCTTCTTCTCTGCAGCTCATGGAACCTTCTTGAAAATTGACCACATACCCGGTAACAAAGCAAACTTCCACAGATACAAAAAATATTAGTTACCACCTGTGTCTTGTCAGACCACCATGGATTAAAGTTAGAATTCAACAACAATGCTACCCCCGGAAGCCAACAAAGTCATGGAAGTTGAACAGTCAACTACTAAATCACCCCTGGGTCAAGGAAGAAATAAAGAAAGAAATTAAAGTGTTCCTTGAATTTAATGAAAATAAAGACACAACATACTCAAACCTATGGAACACTATGAAAGCAGTGCTAAGAGGAAAGTTCATAGCACTAAGTGCCCAATTAAAGAAAACGGAGAAAGTACACATTGGAGACTTAACAGCACACTTGAAAGCTCTAGAAAAAAAAAAGAAGTTGATTCACCCAGTAGGAGTAGAAGACTGGAAATAATCAAACTGAGGACTGAAATCAACAAAATAGAAACACAGAAAACAATCCAAAGAATCAATAAAACAAAAAGCTGGTTCTTGGAGAAAATCAACAAGATTGACAAACCCCTCTCCAAACTAATCAAACGGCAGAGAGAGAGCATGCAAATTAATAAGATCAGAAATGAAAAGGGGGATATAACCACAGACACAGAGGAAATTCAGAGAATCATTAGATCTTACTACAAAAGCCTGTATGCCACAAAATTGGAAAAGAAATGGACATTTTTTTAGATAAGTACCAAAAAATACATACATATACCAAAATTGAACCAAGACCAGGTGAACAATCTAAATAGACCTGTCAGTCATGAAGAATTAGAAGCTGACAAGAGACTTGATTATAAAGGGGATCCCCGGTCCAAGGAGAGATCCCCAGATGGTTCTCTGGACAGAGGAGAGGGTGCCTGAACCGGCCTTGGCCCACAACCATACTGATGAATATTTTGCATGTCACCATAGAACCCTCATCTGGTGATGGATGGAGATGGAGGTGGAGAACCACGTTGGAACACTGGACCTAGCTCCCTAGGTCCAAATAAGAGGCAGAAGGAAAGAGAACGTGAGCAAAGAAGGCAAGGGCAGAGGAAACCTTCATCCGACGTTGGATGGCGATACAGATGGAGACCCATATTGGAACACCGAACTGAGCACTCCACGGTCCAAATGAGGAACAGAAAGATGAAGAAAATAAAAAAAAGTAATCAGGACTGCGAGGGATGCGAGCACCCACTGATACAAGGGAACTGATATAATGAGAGTTCACCAAGGCCTGTTGGACTGGGACTGAATGAGGTCGTGATCCAACCAGATTCTCTGAATGTGGCTGGCCCGGAACCTTTTTGAAAAGCCATTGACAATGACACTGGGACTTGCTTCCTCTGCATATACTGGATTTTGGCGCTCCAGTCTGTTTGGACTCTCACCTTTCCTGGACCTGGAGGGAGGGGGGAGGAACTTGAACTTCCCACAGGGCAGGAAACCCTGACTGCTCTAGGGGATGGAGAGGGAGGAGGAGAGGGAGTGGGGGGAATGGGAGGGTGTTGGGATGAGGGGCTGAAATGGAAACTTTTATAATTTAATAAAAAAAAAAAAGGAAAAAAAAAGAGAACAATAAAAAAAAAAGCCCAGGACCAGATGGTTTCAATGCAGAATTCTACCAGAACTTCCAGGAAGAGCTAATACCTACACTCCATAATGTATTTCACAATATAGAAACAGAAGAGTCATTGCCAAACTGTTTTTATGAAGCTACAGTTACCCTGATACCAAAACCACACAAAGACACAACCAAGAAAGAGAATTACAGGTCAATCTCACTCATGAACATTGACGCAAAAATTCTCAATAAAATACTTGCAACCGAATCCAAGAACACATTAGAAAAATTATTCATTATGATCAAGTGGGCTTCATCCCAGAGATGCAGGGCTGGTTCAACATACGCAAATCTATCAATGTAATCCATCATATAAATAAACTGAAAAAAAAACCATATGATCATTTCATTAGATGCTGAAAAAGAATTTGACAAAATTCAACACCCCTTTATGATAAAGGTGTTAGAGAGATTGGAGATACGAGGATCATACCTAAATATAATAAAAGCAATATACAGCAAGCCGACAGCTAACATCAAATTGAATGGAGAGAAACTCAAAGCCATTCCACTAAAATCGGGAACACGACAAGGCTGTCCACTCTCTCCATACCTCTTCAATATAGTGCTTGAAGTTCTAGCAATAGCAATAAGACAACATAAGGGGATCAAGGGGATTCAAATTGGAAAGAATGAAGTTAAACTTTCGTTATTTGCAGACAATATGATAGTATACGTAAGCGACCCCAAAAACTCTACCAAAGAACTCCTACAGTTGATAAACACCTTTAGTAATGTGGCAGGATACAAGATCAACTCCAAAAAATCAGTTGCCCTCCTAAACACAAAAGATAAAGAAGCAGAGAGGGAAGTCAGAGAAATATCACCTTTCACGATAGCCACAAATAACATAAAATATGTTGGGGTAACTCTAACCAAGGAAGTGAAAGACCTATTTGACAAGAACTGTAAGTCTTTGAAGAAAGACATTGAGGAGGTTACCAGAAAATGGAAAGATCTCCCCTGCTCTTGAATTGGGAGAAACAACATAGTAAAAATGGCAATTCTACCAAAAGCAATCTATAGATTCAATGCAATCCCCATCAAAATCCCATCAAACTTCTTCACAGACCTTGAGAGAACAATAATCAAGTTTATATGGCAAAACAAAAAAACGCAGGATAGCCAAAACAATCTTATACAATAAAGGAACCTCTGGAGGCATTACCATCCCTGACTTCAAACTCTATTACAGAGCGACAGTAGGAAAACAGCTTGGTATTGGCATAAGAACAGAGAAGTCGACCTATGGAATCGAATAGAAGACCCGGATATTAACCCACAAACCTATGAACACCTAATTTTCGACAAGGGAACTAAAGGTATACAATGGAAGAAGGAAAGCATCTTCAACAAATGGTGCTGGCATAACTGGATGTCAACCTGTAGAAGAATGAAAGTAGATCCATATCTATCACCATGCACAAAAATCACGTCCAAATGGATTAAAGACCTCAACATTAATCTGTCCACTTTGAACCTAATAGAAGAGAAAGTGGGAAGTAGTCTACAAGACATAGGCACAGGAGACCACTTCCTAGGTAGAACCCCAGTAGCACAGACAATAAGAGAATCAATGAATAAATGGGACCTCCTGAAACTGAGAAGCATCTGTAAATCAAAGGACACTGTCAGTAAAACAAAAAGGCTGCCTTCTGACTGGGAGAAGATCTTCACCAACCCCTCATCAGACAAAGGTCTGATCTCCAAAATATACAAAGAACTCAAGAAACTAGACACTAAAACTCTAATTAACCCAATTAAAAAATGGGGTACTGAACTGAACAGAGAATTCACAACAGATGAACTTCGAATGGCCAGAAGACACTTAAGGTCATGCTCAACCTCCTTAGCGATCAGGGAAATGCAAATCAAAACAACTTTGAGATACCATCTTACACCTGTCAGAATAGCTAAAGTCAAAAACACCAATGATAGCCTATGCTGGAGAGGATGTGGGGTGAGGGGAACACTCATCCATTGTTGGTGGGAATGCAAACTCGTGCAGCCACTGTGGAAATCAGTGTGGCGGTTTCTCAGGAAACTGGGAGTCAACCTCCCTCAGGACTCAGCAATTCCACTCTTGGGAATATACCCAAGAGATGCCCTATCATACTACAAAAGTATTTGTTCAACTATGTTCATAGCTGCACTATTTGTAATAGCCAGAACCTGGAAACAACCTAGGTGCCCCTCAATAGAAGAATGGTTAAAGAAGGTGTGGAACATAATATATACATTAGAGTTTTACTGAGCGGTAAAAAACAATGACATCTTGAATTTTGCATGCAAATGGATGGAAATAGAAAACGCTTTACTGAGTGAGGTAAGCCAGACCCAAAAAGAGGAATATGGTATGTACTCACTCATAAGTGGATTCTAGCCATAGTTAAAGGTCTTTGAGTCTATAATTTGTGATCCTAGAGAAGCTAAATAAGAAGGTGAACCTGAAGAAAATCATATGGTTATCCTCCTGGATAGTGGAACTAGGCAAGATTGCCAGGCAAAGTCGGGATCATGGGGGGTGGGGGGTAGAAGTAAGGGAAGATGGTCAGGGAGAGGGGAGAGGGGGAGGATTGGGGAAGGCTTGGGGGAATGGGATGGGGGGAGGGGGGAAGGATGGCTATGGGAGTAGGGAAGTATATATCTCAACTAAGGGAGTCATTTTAGGGTTTGCAAGAGACATGATTCTGGAGTGGTTCCCAGGCCCAAGGAGAGGTCCCCGGATTGTTCCCTGGGCAGCAGAGAAGAGGGTGCCTGAACTGGTCTTGGCCCATAACCATACTGATGAATATTTTGCGTATCACCATAGAACCTTCATCTGACAATGGATTGAGATAGAGACAGAGACACATATTGGAACACTGGCCTTAACTCCCTTGGTCCAAATGAGAAGCAGAAGGAGGGAGAACGTGAGCAAGAAAGGCAGGACCAGAAGGAACCATCATCTGACGATAGATGGAGATAGAGACCGAGACCCACGCTGGAGCACTGGACTGAGCCCCCAAGGTCCAAATGAGGAGCAGAAGAAGGAAGACCATGAAAAAGGAAATCTGCACTGCGAGGGGTGCGTTCACCCACTGATACAAGGGGACTGATCGAATGAGAGCTCACCAAGGCCAGCTGGACTGGGACTGAACGAGCATGTGATCAAACCAGAGTCTCTGAATGTGGTTGAAATGGGGGCTCACTGAGAAGCCATTGACAATGGCACTGGGTCTTGTTTTGTCTGCATATACTGGCTTTTTGGGATCCTAGTCTGGTTGGATGCTCACCTTCCTAGACCTGGAGGGAGAGGGGTGGAACGTGAACTTCCCACAGGGCAGGAAACTCTGACTGCTCTTAGGACTGGAGAGGGAGGAGGAGATGGAGTGGGGGGTTAGGAGGAGAGGGAGTGGGGGGGGAATGGGAGGGTGTGGGGAGAAGGGGAGGAAGTGGAAATTTTTATAAACAAATAAATAAATAAATTTGAAAAAAAATAAAAACCACTTATGAGTGAGTACATATGATAATTGTCTTTCTGGGTCTGGGTTACATCACTCAATATGATGTTTTGTAGCTCCATCTATTTGCCTTCAAATTTCAAGATGTCATTATTTTTTTCTGCTGTGTAGTACTCCATTGTATAAATGTACCACATTTTCCTAATCCATTATTTGTTTGAGGGGCATTTAGGTTGCTTGAAGGTTCTGGCTATGACAAACAATGCTGCTGTGAACATAGTTGAGCACATGTCCTGGTGGCACAGTTGAGCATCCTTTGGGTATATATACCCAAAAGTGGTATTCCTGGGTCTTGAGGAAGGTTTTCCTAATTATCTGAGAAATTGCCACACTGATATCCAGAGGGGCTGTACCAGCTTGCACTCCCACCAGCAATGCAGGAGTGTTCCCTTTCCCCCACAACCTCTTCAGCATAAGTTGTCATCAGTGTTTTTGATCTTGGCCATTCTTCCAGGTGTAAGATGGAATCTCAGAGTTGTTTTGATTTGTATTTCTCTGATGACTAAGAATATTGAGCATTTCCTTAAGTGTCTTTCAGGCATTTTAGATTCCTCTGTTGAGAGTTCTCTGTTGAGGTCTGTACTCCATTTTTTTTTATTGGACTATTTGTTTGATGACAAACTTCTTATTTTGGAAACCAGACCTCTGTCTGATGTGGAGTTAGAGATCTTTTCCCATTCTGTAGGCTGTCGTTTTGTCTTGTTGACTGTGTCTCAAAGGCTATTTTTATTAGCTATAATTATAATCTTATTTCTATCCTTGAGCCTTTGTTAAATATATGCCCATGTTTGTTAATACATACTGATTTTTATGTGTTGAACTATTCTTGTATTTCTTGGATGAAACCAATTCGATCATGGTACACCATCTTTTAAAATGTATTTTTAGATTTTGTTATTAATTATATTACATTTTTGTATCCTTGTTTATCATGGAAGTTTTTGTATAGATTTCTTTATTGTCTCCTTATCCAGTTTTTCTGTCCATGCAATACTGGACTCATAAATTTTGTTGCTGTTTCTTAATTTTGTTTTTAGGGAATAATTTGGGAAATATTGGTGGTAATACTTTATTAATCATCTGATAGAACTCAGTGGCTAATCATTTCATCTATACTGGGCTTATGATACAGCTTTTATGAAATTTGCATTTTATTTTTGCCTAGATAATCTATTTATTGACAAGACTGGAGTATTGAAGTCACTCTATAGTATTTACTTTATAGGGAGTTATTCTCCCAACAATGTCCCACACAGTTTGTAGTATGAAATTGCATTGCTAACAATTGGTACATATATATTTATATATTCCTGAAGAAATTTCTCTTTATTAAAATACACTGACTTTCTTTATCTCTTATTTTTGGCTTGAAGTCTACCTTATCAGATATAAATATGACTACTATAATAAAGAAGATCTACTGTTTACATTGTCTCATTCAGAAGATAGAATATCTTATCATACTCTTTCTGGTCTGTAAGTTTTTTTTTTCTCAAAAATACTTTGATTGTAAAGGATCCCTTATATGTGGTGGGTCTATTTTCTCTTCATTTGTTCAAACTTATCCCTTTAACATACAGAGTTTTCAGTAAAATTTGCTTAAGTCATATGCAATTATTTGTAGCATCTGTACATAGATTTAGCATGACTCTTAATGATTGGAGCTTGAAAGGTTAGCTAAACATTTATTTTTTATTATATTGTGTTTTTGTGAAGGTTTGGGGGTATTTAATATGTTTGGGGATAGTTGAAACCTGTTACTTTGATGTCCATATTATGTCACAGATTTGGGGAGTTTTCAGTCATTATGTCTTTAAACTTTCTGTCTCTTTGTTTCTTCTATAACTCGTGTTATCCTTATATTATTTCTTTTGATGATGGCATGTTAATTCCATAAGATTTTTCTTTATAAATTTTCTTACCTAGTGGATAATTTCCAATGACCTATTTTTCGTGTGTGTGTGTGTGTGTGTGTGTGTGTGTGTGTGTGTGTATGGGTGTTTTGCCTTCATTTATGTCTATAAACCACTTGTATGCCTACAAAGACCAGAAGAGAAAATCACATTTTACAGATAGTTGTAAAACACCTTGTGGATGCAGAAAATTTTTCCTGGCTTCTCTGGAAGAGCCAGCCATTCAAGTGACCTACATTTTAAGATAACACTCTTTTTTTCTGCTTTATCAAGTCTATTCTTGTATTATTCTGCTCCTGAATTCAGGACTTTAAAATGCCTATCTCTATTTCTGTTTTAGAAGAATTCTAATTTCCATGTAGCTATTTTCAGTTTTGCTGAGCTTTCTTAAGACAATCATTCCTCTTTTCTCTGGCAATTTATTTATGGACCTTGTCTTATTTTATATCAGTTATTGCAAAATCATTGTATTTTCTCAGTGATTCCTTCTTTCTTTGATACGCCATGTCTTTTTAAAACTCTATTACTGCTGTCGTTGCATTTGATGGAGCTCCACCTGCTAACTAACTTTGAGAGGAAATCACCTTCACCACTGAATAAGGCTTAAGCTACTGAAGCTTTGATCTTTTCAGTGCATACATTTGCTTATTTTTTTTCTCAAAGGAGTAAAGTTGTATGATTTTTCTTATTCTTCTAATCCTAGATGAATTCAGAGAGACTTCTGTTAGATTTTCCTTAGGTTGTGCCCTGAAACTTATAAATATGTATGTGTTCCCTAGGGTCAGGCCAGTGGTTATGTGTGTTCCCAAGCTGTCTCCAGAGGTTCTCAAGTTATTTCCATTGTTGATGTTTTTATGGGGTGTTGTTGATAGAAAACTCCTTGATCCACAATTACACATGAGACTATCAACATGAAATTTTTATGGAAATGATTTTATAAACCAAGTAGAAGACAAATTTCACATGCAAAATATACTTGTTTCATTTCAAATTTACAGATATTACCTTTACTGGGTTTTTTTCTTAAATTTCCTTGCATGGATTAATATTATTCTCTGGCATTTCTATTTTATATATAAGAAGTTTCCTTAGCACTTTTTGTATAAAAAAGGGTTTCTCCTAATTTGTGTTTTCTTAGAAATGTCTTCATTTCTCAATTTAACTGGTGTATTTTGGTAGATACTAAATTATTAAAAATTTTGTTTCATTATTTTTAGTATATGCTGTATTTTTGTATACAATGTGCTATGTTGTATATTACAATATTTTTGTTTGCTTTATGTATTTTTCATTTTTTTCTCTTTCTCTTTATTGTTTTTATTAAGGTATACATTTTTCTCTCTTCCCCTCCCTCCTTCTCTCCTCTCCCCTTCCACTTTCTCCCATGATCTCTACACTCCCAATTTACTCAGGAGATCTTGTCTTTTTCTACTTCCCATGTAGATTAGATCCATGTATGTCTCTCTTAGAGTCCTCATTGTTGTCTAGGTTCTCTGGACAATTGTGAATTGTTAGCTGGTTTTTCTTTGCTTTATTTCTAAAAGCTACTTATGAGTGAGTACATATTATATTTGTCTTTCTGGGTCTGGGTTACCTCACTCAATATGATGTGTTCTAGCTCCACCCATTTGCCTGCAAATTTCAAGATGTCATTATTTATTTTTCGCTCTGTAGAACTTTTTTGTGTAAATGTACCATATCTTCTTTGTCCATTCTCCAGTTGAGAGGCATTTAGGTTGTTCCCAGGTTCTGGCTATGACAAATAATTCTGATGTGAACATAGTTGAAAACATGGTCTTGTAGTTTGATAGAGCATTCTTTAGGTATATACCAAAATTTGTATTGCTGGGCCTTGAAGTAGGTTGTTGCCTAATTTTCCGAGGAATTGCCATACTGATTTCCAAAGTACCTGTAACAGTTTGACTCACCAACAATGCATGTGTGTTCCCTTTATTTCACAGCTTCTCCAGCATAAGCTGCCATCAGTGTTTTTGATCTTGGACATTCTGAGAGGTATAAGATGGAGTCTCAGAGTTGTTTTGATTTGCATTTTTCTGATGACTAAGGATGTTGAGCATTTCCTTAAGGGTCTTTTAGCCATTTTAGGTTCATCTGTTGAGATTTCTTTGTTTAGATCTGTACCCCGTTTTTTATTAGAAGTTTATTGTTTTGATGTCAAGTTTCCTGAGTTCTTTGTGTATTTTGGAGATCAGCTTTCTGTCCAATGTGGGGTTGGTGAAGACATTTTCTCATTGTAGTCTGCCATTTTGTCTTGTTGACCATGTTCTTTGCTTTACAAAAGCTACTCAGTTTCAGAAGGTCCCATTTATTAATTGTTGCTCTCAGAGTCTGTGATACTGGGGTTATATTTAGGAAGTGGTCTCCTGTGCCAATGTGTTCAAGTGTACTTCCGACTTTCTCCTTTATGAGGTTCAGTGTGGTTGGTTTTATGTTGAAGTCTTTGATCCATTTGGACTGGAGTTTTGTGAATGGGGACATATATGCACCTATTTTCATTCTTTTACATGTTGATGGTTTTACATGTTACAGTTATGATGGTGCCATTTGTTGAATATGCTTTCTTTTTTTCGTATTGTGTTTTTTGCTTCTTTGTCGAAAATCAGGTGTTTATAGGTGTGTGGATTGATATCTGGGTCGTTGATTGATTCCATTGGTCAGCCTGTCTGTTTTTATGTCAGTACCAATCTATTTTCTTTACTGTAGCTCTATAGTAGAGCTTGATGTCAGAGAAGGTGATATTGTACACGATTGTTTTGGTTATCCTGTTTTTTTCCCCATATGACGTTGAGTATTGTTCTTTCAAGGTCTGTGAAGAAGTGTGTTGGGATTTTGATGGGGATTGCATTGAATCTATAGATTACATTTGGTAGAATTGCCATTTTTATTGTGTTGTTCCTACCTATCCAAGAGTGTGGGAGATCTTTTTATTTTCTGGTATCTTCTTCAATTTCTTTCTTCAAACACTTAAAGTTCTTGTTGAACAGTTCTTTTACTTTGCTTAGTGTTACTCCAAGATATTTTGTTATTTGTGGGTATTGTGAAGGGTGATGTTTCTCTAATTTCTTTCTCATTTGAATATAGAAGAGCTACTGATTTTTTTGAGTTGATCTTGTATCCTGTCACATTACTGAAGGCATTTGTTAGCTGTTTGAGTTCTCTAGTAGAGTTTTTGGGGTCACTTATGTATACTATTATATCATCTGCAAATAGTAAAAGTTTGACTTCTTCCTTTCCAATTTGTGTCCCCTTGATCTCCTTTTGTTGTCTTCTTGCTATAGCCAGAACTTCAAGAACTATGTTGAATAGAAATGGAGAGAATGGACAGCCTTGTCTTCTTCCTGATATTAGTGGAATTGCTTTTATTTTCTCTCCATTTAATTTGATGATGGCTGTTGGCTTGCTGTCTATTGTTTTTATTATGTTAAGATATGTTCCTTATATCCCTAATCTTTACAAGAATTTATTATGAACTGGTGTTGGATTTTGTTGAATAGTTTTTCACCATCTAATGAGATGATCATATGGTTTTTTTCTTTCAGTTTGCTTATATGGTGGACTGCATTGATAGATTTTCATATGTTGAACCATCCCTGTATCTCTGGGATGAAGCCAACTTGATTATGGCAGATTTTTTTTTAGATGTGTTATTGGATTTTGCTTGCCAGTATTTTATTTAGTATTTTTGCATCAATGTTCTTTAGATACATTGGTCTGTAATTTCATCCTTTGTTGAGTCTTTGTGTGGTTTCAGTATCAGGGTAACTGTAGCCTCAGAAAAAGAGTTTAGTAATGCTCCTTCTGTTTGTATTGTATGGAACACTTTGAGGAGTATAAGCATTGGTTCTTTTTTGAAGTTCTGTTAAAATTCTGCACTAAAACAATCCGGCCCTGGGCTTTTTTTTGGTTCGCAGTTTATAAGTCTTTTTAAATTGTTCACCTGGTCTTGATTTAATTTTTATATGTGGTTCCTATCCACAAAATTATCCATTTTTTTTACATTTTCTAATTTCATGGAGTACAGGTTTTGTAGTATGACCTAATGATTCTCTGGATTTCCTCAGTGTCTGTTGTTAAGGCCCCCTTTTCATTTCTGATTTTGTTAATTTGGATATTCTCACTCTGCCTTTGGATAAAGCATGGTCTATCTTGTTGATTTTCTCAAAGAGCCAGCTCTTTGTTTCATTGATTCTTCGTATTGTTTCCTTTGTTCCTGTTTTATTGATTTGAGCCCTCTATTTGATTACTTCCTGTCATCTACAACTCCTGGTAGTAGCTTCTTGTTTTCTAGAGCTTTCAGGTGTGCTGTTAAGCTACTGTGTGAGATTTTTTTCTTTTCTTTATGTAAGCACTTTATTCTATGAACTTTCCTCTTAGAACTGCTTCTATAATGTCCGATAGGTTTGGGTACGTTGTGTCTTCATTTTCATTGAATTCTACAAAGTCTTTAATTTCTTTCTATGTTTCTTCCTTGAACTGGGAGTGGTTCAATTGAGCACTGTTCAGTTTCCATCAGTTTGTAGGCTTTCTGCAATTAGTGTTGATTTTAAATTCTAACTGTAAACCATGGTCATACATGAGGTTATTCCAATTTTTTGTTTCTGTTGAGGTTTGCTTTGTTACCAAGTATATGGTCAATTTTAGAAGGTCCCATTAGGTGCTGAGAAGAAGTTATATTCTTTTGTGTTTAGGTGGAATGTTCTGTAGATATCCGTTAAGTCCTTTGGAGCCATGTCATCTGTTAATTCTCTTATTTCTCAGTTAAATTATTGTCTGGTTGACCTGTCCATTGGGGATAGTGGGGTGTTGAAGTCTTCTACTATTAGTGTGTGGGATTTTATGTGTGATTTAAGGTTTAGTAATGTTTCTTTTACATATCTGGGTGCCCTTGTATTAGAGACATAAATGTTCAGGATTGAGACTTCATCTTGATGGATTGTTTTTGTTATGAGTATAAAATGTCCTTCTCTATCTCTTTTGATTGATTTTAGTTTGAAATCTATTTTGTTAGATATTGGGAAACCCACTTGTTTCTTCAGTCCATTTGATGGGAAAATCTTTTCCCTACCTGTCTTTGAGGCTGAGGTGTGTTTCTTGTATACAGCAGAAGGATGGATCCTGCTTTTGTATCCAGTTTGTTAGTCTTTTTATAGGTATACTGAGTCCATTGATATTAAGAGATTATAATGACCAGTGATTGTTTATTCCTGTTATTTTTTGATGATAGTGTTTGTGTGTTTCCCTTCTTTGGGTGTGAGGTTATCTGTTGCTTGTGTTTTGTGAGTGTAGTTAGCTTCCTTAGGTTGAAGTTTTACTTATAGTGCTTTCTGTAGGGCTGGATTTGTGGATAGGTATTGTTTAAATTTGGATTTGTCATGGAATATCTTGCTTTCTCCATCAATGGTAACTGAAAGCTTTGCTCAGTATGTGCTTGCGTCCTTGGTCTCTTAGTGTCTAAAGCACTTTTTGCCAGGACCTTCTGACTTTTATGGTTTCCATTGAGAAGTCGGGTTTAATTCTGATAGGTCTGCTTTTATATGTTACTTGACCTTTTTCCTTTGCAACTCTTAATGTTCTTTCTTTATTCTGCATGTTTTGTGTTTTGTTATTATATTCTGAGGGGACATGAAAGTAGGATCTGTCCTTCTGCTTCATAGAGATATCTTTTTTTTATGTTGGGAAAATTTTCTTCTATGATTTTGTTGAATATATTTTCTGTTCCTTTGAGTAGTATTTCTTCTTCTATCCTTATTATTCTTAGGTTTGGTCCTTTCATGGTACCAGATTTTTTGGATGTTTTGTATTAAGAATTTGATGGGTTTAATGTTTTATTTCACTGATGAATCTATTTCTTCTACATTATCTTCAATTCATGAGATTCTCTTTTCTGTGTATTCTGTTGGTTATGCTTGCCTCTGTTCTTCCCATTTATTACCCAGAGTTTCCATTTCCAGAATTCCCTCAGTTTGTGTTTTCTTTATTACTTCTATTTCAGTCTTGAATTCTTTGAACTGTTTGCTTCACCTGTCTGATTGTTTTTCCTTGGTTTTCTTGAATTCCTTTAAGAGATTTATTGAGTTCTTCCATTTTTTTTGGTTTGGCTTTTCCTCCATTTCTTTAAGGGAGTTGTTCATTTCCTCTTTAGAAGTCTCCATCATCCTCAGAAAGTTATATTTAAAATTGTTTTCTTCTGCTTCTTCTGGGTCAGAATGATCAAGTCTTTCTGTTGTATGACCACTTTGTTCCTGTGTTACCATGTTGCTTTTTAGGCTATCTGTAATTCTCTTTCTTAGTATTTAATGTCCTTGTGTGTTTGTGGTATTAGGGTAATTGTAGCCTAGTAAAAAAGTTCTGCAAGGTTCTTCTATAAATATTGCTGCTGGACTGCAGAGTTTATGGCAAGAAGCATGCTCTGAATATCACTCTCACAGCCTTCAGCATTATTTTTTTATTGGTTATTTGAAAGCTTCACAATGATGCTTTGCTCTTTGGAATTGGGTGTTTATCTTTGAATTTAACTTAGTTGGAGGCTCTTGATATTCTTATTGGGTTCGTTAGTGCTTTCATATTTGGGAAGCTTTGAGACATCATTTTTCAATTTCCCCCCTTTTTCTATTTTTCTTCTTGGATTCCCATTACTGTATATATTGATATAAATATAGTTTTCCATGGTTCTCTTCTGTTCAAGATTTAGATTTTTTCCTCTTGGTACCTGGGCTAGATAATTTTAATTAGAACATCTCCAAGTTAGCAGATTTTTGCCTGCTAAAAATCCATTCTTTGACGGCCCTTTTTGTTATATATATATATATATATATATATATATATATATATATATATATATATATATTACTTTTTTCCAATGTTTGATGGAAGCCAGGGCTTTGATTAGGATGGGCAAGACTTCTACGAATGATGTTATCCATTTCTTGTATTTCTAATCTGTTGAATTTGGGTGTGGTTCTTTCTTATCTGTTTCTTAATCACAGTATATATTTGTTGAAATATCAGTTTCATTTTTAACTAAAATCTTTATTCATGGTTTTCTTTAGTTCTTTGGATGTGTTTTTAAAAGTTGGCTTAATATCTTTGTCTAGTAAATCCAACATTTTTCTTTCCTTGCTAATGCTTTCTATTGATTTCTTTTTTTGTGCATGTTCCATAATTTCCTATTTCTTTGTATATTCTTTTTTGGGGAACTGCACAGTTTTTCATATACAAATAGGTTTTCTCCATTCATATAGTTTGTTTTTGTTGCTGGTCTGTTCTTTTTTATGATTTTCCTATAAAAAATTTTTCTATGTAATATGTAGATAATGTCTTATTTTTTCAGCTTTGAGCACATATAATGATTAGGTAGACATTTCCTAATATAATTAACCAGCATGTTAATCACTCTTTACTAAGGAACTTTCTCTATGTGTATTTTGGTTCACATGTGGTATTCAGGTAATTCACAATTCTTCCTCAGATTTAACCTATTGCTTGCACAGGGGCTTATAATAATTAAGAAGTAAGTAACTAGAGACTTCAAATATTTCCTATGCTACCACATACTCTGTACATTCATGAGGAGTTCAGATAAAAAGCATTGTGTCATTGTTTTTCAAAGAACTCTTTGAATATACTACAAAAATTTTCATCATCCAGATTGTTTTTACATTTTTATTATTATTTTCTATTTTTATCGCAGTTACTGTTAGTTATTTAACCTTCTGTGATAGTCCATATTTGCTAATAGTTCTTTATGTTAAACACTGGTATGGGAATCTACTTATAGAAAAGTCTCTGAATTAGAACAAATAACTAAAAATTTCATGACCTATATTTTTTTTCTAGAGACCATCTTACCAGATCTAAATAGTTATTCCATGTGGATAAAATTATGCTTTTTTTTACTGACAGTCAGAAGGCTTTTTGCATAAATGTTCTTTAGAAATGTGTAAGTCTCTAAAGATCTTATTCCCTATTTCATAGGCTGTGTTCTTTGCCTTACAGAAGCTCTTACACTTCTGAAGGTCCCATTTATTGATGCTCGCAGTGTCTGTGCTACTGGTGTTATATTTAGGAAGCGGTCTTTTGTGCCTGTGTGTTCTAGGCTCCTTGCCACTTTCCTTTCTATGAGGTTCTGTGTGGCTGGATTTATATTAAGGCCTTTGATTCATTTGTACTTGAGTTTTGTCCATAGGGATAGATATCGACCTCTTTGCATCCCCACATCACACAGAGAACTGATCTCCAAAATATATAGAGAACTCAAGAAACTAGATGCCAAAATACCAAATAATCCAATTAGATAGGGTACAGATCTTAACAGAGAATCTCAACAAAAGGATCTCAAATGGCCAAAAGACCCTTAAGAAAATGTTCAACATCCTTAACCATCAGGTAAATTTAAATCAAAATGACTCTGAGATACCATCTCACACCAGTCAGAATGGCTAAGGTCAAAAACACCAATGATATCTTTTGCTGAAGAAGATGTGGAGTAAGGGGAACACTCTTCTATTGCCGCTGGGAGTGAAAACTTGTACAGCCACTTTGGAAATCAATATGGCAGTTTCTCAGAAAATTAGGAATCAACCAACCTGAAGACCTAGCAGAACCACTCTTGGGTATATACCCAAAGGATGTTCAATTATACTACAAGGATATTTGCTCAACTGTGTTCATAGCAGTATTATTTGTCATAGCTAGAACCTGGAAACAACCTAGAGGCCCCTCAACTGAAGAATGGACAAAGGAAATGTGGTACAGTTACACAATGGGACACTACTCCATGGTAAAAAACAACAATGGCATCTTGAAAAATGCCAATAGCTGGAACTAGAAAGAAAAAAAAACATACTGAGTGAGGTAACCCAGACCCAGAAAGACAAACACAGTATGAACTCATTCATAATTGGATATTAGACATAAAGCAAAGAATAACCAACCTATAGTTCATAACCCTAGAGAAGCTATGTGACAAGGAAAATCCAAGGGAAACATACATGAATCCCCCTATAAAGGGAAAATAGACAAGATCTCCTGAGAAAATTGGGAGCATGGGGGTAAGGGAGAAGGGCTAGCGGAAGGGGAGAAATAGGACAGAAGGGAAGGGGGGAGAAGAACATGAGAAAATGGGATTGTCAAAATGGAGGAAGAACAAAGAGGGAGAGTAAGAAAAGAGATATTTTGATTGAGGGAGTCATTATGGGGCTAGCAAGAAACCTGGCACTAGAGAAATTCTCTTGAATCTACAAGGATGACCCCAATAGAGGAGAAGGTGCCTTAACTGGCCCTCTCATGTAATCAGATTGATGACTACCTTAATTGATATTATAGAACCTTTTATCCAGCAACTGATAAAAGCAGATGCAGAGATCTACAGTGAAGCACTGGGCCAAACTTCCAAAGTCCAGTTGTAGAGAGTGAGGAGTGATAATATGAGCAAAAGGGTCAAGACCATGATGGGGACATCCACTGAAACAGCTTACCTGAGCTAATGGGAGGTCACTGACTTCAGAGTGACAGTGGGGGAACCAGCATAGAACCAAACTAGGCCCTCTGAATGTGGGTGACAATTTTAGATCAGGGGCAGACTGTGGGGCTGCTGGCCACACAGGATTTATCGCTACTGCTTGAACTGGCATTTTGGAGCCCATTCATTGGAGGGTTACCTTGCTCTAATCAAGATGTGAGCATTAGCTAATAAGTAGCCTGACCTAATGGACCAATCAGCTTTATAACTTATAGTGGAAATGATACAAGGAGAGCAGGAGAATTCTGGGGAGGAGGAAGCTGATTCTTCCCACTCCTGCCCAGATCACCGAAGCAGCAGGATGTGAGCTACCCCACTGAAAAAGGTACTGAGCCACATGGCTAACATCGATCAGAAAAATGGGATAATCAAGATGTGAGCATTAGCTAATAAGTAGCCTGACCTAATGGGCCAATCAGCTTTATAACTTATAGAGTCCGTTGTGTGATTTTTGTCTGGGACTAAACAGCTGGGGGAATTGGGCAGGACAAAAACCCCAACAAGCTGGCCCCCCAATGTTACATAGCTCAGCATAACTATAGTGGTGAGGGCCTTGGTTCTGCCTCAAACTGATGTGGTAGATTTTGTTGAGTCCCCGTGGGAAGCCTTACCCTCTCTGAGAAGTGGAATGGGGGTGATGTGCGGGGAAATTGGAGGGAGCAGGAGGAGGAGTGGGAGTCAGAGCTGGGATTGGTATATTAAATGAGAAACAATTGCTTTTGGAAAATAAGTAAAAAGAGTAAAATGAAACAAACTTAACATTTCATTTCAAAAGAAAAAGAAATGTGTAAGTCTTTGATTAATTTCCAAAAGTATAAAAATTAATTTTGACGTTTGTTTGAGACAAACTCCCACTTTGTTGTGCAATCTGGTCTTTCAATCAACACTTTTCTGTTTTATATCTTCCTGAAAGTGAAAGTCACATGCATGTGCCTATGCTTGGCTAATTGTGAGTAGTTACGGGAACACATATTTTATGAATGAGTACACTTTTCAATGTTTTCATCTTGAATTTTTAGTGGTTTGCAAATACAGATTTATTTTTAAATGTTAAACCAAACTTAATTCCATGCTTATTTTGATTTTATTGCAAACCATGACTAAATATTGTTGAACTCCATTTTCTAAAAGTTTGAACACAGATATGTATGCTAATGAAATATGTTGCTATATGCCCTTCATTTTACATGTAGTATTGTTTTCTGTGAAGGCAATTTAAATATTAAACAAGGGAATAATTCCAGCATTTATATCTTCTAGAAGATCATATGAAACTCATGTTTTAAAATTTAGTGTAATCTATATTTCCTTGCAAGAATGCTTTTAATAAAAAGTTAATTTGTTTAGAAAATACTCTTTTTTGTTATCTACTTACTAATTTTTCTATTTGCATCTTTTTATATTTGCATCTTTTGATTTTTTTTAACTTCATCTAAGTTGCTGAGTTTATGGGCACTTTGTATTATTTAACACACACATATCCTATAATATCATTTCTCATGTGTCTTAATATTTATATTTGTATCTTGATTTAAAAAATTATTCTCTTTAGATGTCTCTTAACATTATCCTCTTAATGGATTTGGTTTTTTTAATTGTGTATGTCCACTAAAATTCTCTCCTCATCCTTACACACACAACTTTGTTTTTTTAAAAAAAAAACCTAAAAATTAATACAACAACCCCCAACAAAGTAAACAAAATGTAATAACAGCCAAAAATAAAAAAATAATACTGTGACCCAAGAAAAGCACACAAACAACAACAGCAGAAAAACCCAAAACCAAAACCCCAAATGTGGAATCTACTCTATTTTGGTTAGCTATTCCTGAACCGAAGCTCTGCCATAGGCTAATTTATATACCCAATGGTCTTTCATTGGAGAAAGTTGATTTTTCCTCTCTCAGAAGATATAAATGACAGTTCTGTTATTAACCTTTACACTAGTGGCTAGGTTGTCCTTCATTCTTTCATGCCTTCTTTAATTGGTGTGTTTTAATTTAACTGACTTTCATTTTCTCTCACCCCATATATGTAAACCTATATACATATATATGGGACAGATATTTACATATGTGTATATGTACATATATACATAAATATATTTGATTACTTACTGTTCTCTTTATGAATGTCCTGTTTCTCTTATTCTTTGTCATTTTCTTACCATTCATTGGAATATAATATCATTTATTTAAGGCTTTTATTTATTTGTAATCTAAGAATCAGTTCTAAAAAATATCTTCCAAGCCAGTTTAGTTACATTTGAATTTGAAGATATTAATTTTTATACGTATTTAGTTTGAAACACTTCTCAGTTTCTCTTTTTATGTCTTATTTGATCAGCAAATTACTTAGACGTTCTCATTTTATTTTTTAAATATTTTGGAGATTATCAATAAATATTTCCCTATTTCTAATTTCAACCCACTGTGGAATTAAATCAACGTGTTTTATATGAATTGTACTCATTTTAAATGTATCCTCTAATTCCATGACTATCTTATCACTTGTAATGAAAAAAGAATCTGCTTATTTCTATTCCTGAACATGATGTTACCACTGCTATTCTACCCAACAAAGAAATAAATGGCAAAAGAAAAAAAAACAAACAAATCCATTTAAAAAATAATAGCAGTTATAATGAACTTACCATAATTGTCTTTAGGTATTATTTATGTCTATATTCCCATAGGACTTTCCCAACATTATTGATAGTTGCATCCCTCTATATAAGAATTTGGTCATGTTTTCTTTCAATACTAAAGGTATTTGTTTATATTTCTTTAATCAATTATATATGTATTTATATGTTTTTTAAATCAAGTATTCACTCAAGTACTTGAATACAGTTGATATCAAAGTGTTCACAGTAATTAAACTATCAAACTTCTCCTTAATGTGAAACCTTAAGGCTGAAGTCCTCCTAGGGAAGCTGTTTTGTAGGGACATTGTGAGTAAAGAGGTCATCACATTGAGATCATTCTGGACATCCTATTTTGCTATCAAAGGACATTTAACTATTCTCTGATTGGTATCTTAGACTATTTCACAGTCCTCAGATGATTGTGTTCACCACTGACCTTGGCAAGGCTGTTCCTGACAAGTTAGCCTTTCAGTATAATTGGGTTACTTCCTATATAACTGTTGTCTGGATTTTTAAGGTGCTTTATTTTCCATCTTTAGCTTATTAAAACTGGAAGTATGTAGATTTAATAAGCTTTAGCAGAATCACTATAGCAGAACAACCATAGGAGAACAAGAGTTTGGGAGATTGGAGCTTGACATTTAGAAAAATTAAAAGGAATAAGTATTGCTGCAAGGTTAAACTTTCAGTATATCTCACCGAGATGACTAGGGCAAAAGAACATAAACACTAAAACATCCTGTACAAACCTGCTTTTACCAACTCTTTCTCATCTCAGTAACTCAGGAAGTTACTTCCGCATTGAAAAAAGAGTATTACTGCTGCACTCATGTCTATAGACTACATTACCAGAAGCAACTCAGGACAATAACTGGCATTTCTATTTTTATCAAACATTAGCTAATGTCTCTCAATAAAGGAGTCACATGAACCATTTATTGTCACATGTGTTTTCCGAATTTCCTATCCAAACCAAGTACATTAAACTTATACTTGCATCTACCAGACCTACCTCTGTCATTTTTGTCATTCCCATTATCATCATCTAGACAGTATGTAAATCAATAATGCGTTATCACCCATTAGAGATGGCTTCAAAAAGTCTTTGATTTAGGTTCATAAAACTATAGATCCTTCATCTGGCAATGGATGGCAATACAGACGGAGACCCACATTGGAGCACCGGACTGAGCCCCCCAAGGTCCAAATGAGGAGCAGAAGGACGAAGAAAATGACAAAGGACTGCGAGGGAGGGATGCTATCACCCACTGATACAAGGGGTCGGATCTAATGAGAGTTTACCAAGGGCAGTTGGACTGCGACTGAACGAGCACGTGATCCAACCAGATTCTCTGAATGTGGCCAGATTCTCTGAATGTGGCTGGCCCGGAGTCTTTCTGAGAAGCCATTGACAATGACACTGGGACTAGTTTCCTCTGCATATACTGGATTTTTGGGATCCAGTCTGTTTGGATACTCACCTTCCTGGACCTGGAGGGAGGGGGGACGAACTTGAACTTCCCACAGGGCTTGAAACCCTGACTGCCCTTAGGGACAAAGAGGGAGGAGGAGAGGGGGGGGAGTGGAAGGGTGTTGGGAAGAGGGGCGTTAATGGAAACTTTTATAATTTAATAAAATTACTTTAAAAAAAACTATGTTTAGAGAGGGCTGATGAAATGCTAGTGAAATGTTGTGTGTTTAGAGTTTTGAAACTTAGTTAATTCTAAGAAACACACTGACAGCCTGATATTGTGGCTTCTCTGTCATGTACACAAACACCCCCCCACACCCCCCCCACAGAGATATACATGCATATACATGCACATACACACCAGACACTCATATTGAAAACCCATAAAGACTTACTGTGTCATTCATATAAAACAAAGATGTAAGTTTCACTGTTTGTAAGGCCTTTCAATTACATTAAACTAATAGTTATGTTATATACCATTTACATTTCTATAGTTTTTTATAAGCATTATTCTAGATTAAAACCCCTATCAGTGGCTCTCAGTCTATGTGTCACAGCCCCTTTGGGGGTGGTCACATATCAGATATCCTCCATGTCAGATATTTACATTGCTTCACAACTAGCAAAATTCTAGTTATGACATAGCAACAAGATAAATTTATGGTTTGAGATCACCACAGTATGAGGAACTGTATTAAATGCTTGCAGCATTAGGAAGTTTGAGAACCTCTGCCTTATGTCCTGTGTGATATAATATTTCAATCTGGGACCTTAATCATGTTTTTTTTTCTTATTGGTGCATTATCAAGCATTCATGGTCAGGACAATGGAGAAATACAACTGTCACAGTTGGTTAAGTACTGAACTAAAAATACAATTATACGATTCCATGTATGGCTCAAGGAAGGTGGGATAGAAAGAATGTAAGAACTTTAAGATAGAAATGAGAGCTAAGAAATATTTTCCTTCTGGGTGTGATGGAACCGTTGCAACAATAAACTCATACCATGTGTGGTTACCTACATTAGGACAACACAAAACTTGAACTATTACAACTAGCCATGGATGGGAGACAGACTCATGGGGACCTACCTCTTCTTCCATAATTATTCTAGGGAGTCATTATTTTATGATTTATACCCACTGGTGAATCTACAATGATTCAATAGGTAGTTCTAAACACAGGGTCACACCTATAACCCTTGCTAAACTAAGTGGCTTATAAAGCAAAAAGATAAACAGAGGAAAGGGACTTGTGGTCAAGAGGAAATAAAATACTTTTTAAAAAACTCATATTAAAAATATCAATCCTATTACAAATAATATGAAATCTTAGAAACTTATGCATGCAATGACTTGGAACCTTTAAATTTTAGTATTTATATTTTTGGTTTATAATTAGAAGTATTGGGAAAATTGAAAATTAAGATTTTTATTGTATGGATGTCAATGATATTTTCTATTATTATGATATATATTTATAAACAGTACTTCCAATTTTACCTATATTAACTACATTTATTTTAATAAATATTACTTAAGCTATCTTAAATAACATTATATTGTTTTACTGTGCTTTCTAACACTGTGTCTGTCAAACATAGTGGTATGTAGGTAGACATGGTGCTGGAGAGAAAACTGAGAGTCCTACAATTGGATCAGCAGATCTCTGGAAAATAGTGTCACACTGGTATGGGAGGTCCTTCTGTCTATGTGTTGCTTTTGTTGCTTAATGAATAAAGATACTGCTTTGGGCCTATAGTAGAGCTATAGGAGAATAGAGCTAGGCAGGAAAAACTAGACTGAATACTGGGAGAATGAAGGTGGAATCAGAGAGAAGCCATGTAGCCTTGCTGGAGCCAGACAGAACTTTAGCTGGTAAGCCACAGCCTCGTGGTGATTCACAGATTAATAGAAATGGGTTAAATTAATACATAAGAGTTAGCCAATAAGAAGCTAGAGCTAATGGGCCAAGCAGTGATTTAATTAATACAGTTTCTATGTGATTATTTCACTTCTGGGCAGCCAGGACGAACAAGCGGCTCCTTGCAACACCACACTAGGCCTAGCTTGAGCATCTGAGACCCTAAAGTGTGTCACTGAGGAGTGGCACACTTCTTCCAACAAGGGCACATATACTTCAACAAGCTCATATCTCCTAATAGTGCCACTCCGTGGTGACCAAGCATTCAAACACGTGTGTTTATGGGGTTATTCCTATTCAAACTATTGCACTACCAAAGTATTATATATTAAATCATTGATTTCCTTATGAATATTTGTCCAGTTTTGAGCACATCAGTCATTATGCACCAAGTAAAATACCATGTACAAGACAACATTCTTAAGAAATGCCTCAACCAATATGCACTATACTGTTGGTATATTTTACTTTCTGTTGAAATATGGAATACTTGTATAGCGTGACATATACTGAATTTCTATAGCTCAGTAAATTTACACCGTCCAAGCAGCAATTAACTAATAAAGAAAAGATGTTCTTTAATATTTCAGAATCATTCAAATGTCTTATATCTATGACTTATAAGCCATAGAGAAGATATAAAAATAACATATATTTTTCATATTGAAAAAGAATAGTGAACTCAGGTCAGCCTTCACTGAATAAACTAGAAGTGAAGAATATTATAGTATGAACACAGACTCTTTTTAAGTAATGGGTCTCTATTCTGAAACTCTAGTAAATAATAAAAAATACAGTGTGATATTGTTTTGCAAGAAATTGATCATACTGATTATTAGCCAACATAAATTTCTAAAATAATCCTTCAATTTATATCTTTTATATAATATAGAAAATAGTTAAAACGAAAAGGAAAGAACAGAAGCAACAAATACTCCGTAATGAATCATTGGATAAAATTTCAAAAATATCACAACAGTAACCTCCAGTAAGACTCCAAAAGATACATAGACCTCAGAAGGTTGCATATAAAACTATACATAGAGTCTCTAAAGTTTATAGTTACTTAACTGTATTTTCTGAAATGAATTTTCTAGTTAGATCTCTAAGATGAAACAAAATAAAAGAAATTTCCTTAAAAATACTCAATATTAACAGAAGCAGATGTAGAAATATCTTCTATTTTATTTACCTAACAGGAAGACAATATTTTTGAAATGCTAGTATAATTGTCAGTATATATTCCAGTTACTTGCCCTGCTTTCGATTCCATATTTCCGTTGTTCATATTTGTTACATATTTACTTGATGAAAGTGTCAGCAACTCTGTTCTCAGAAAGAGAAATGATGTAAATCTTGTGTCACTAGACAAAATTACTGTGCATATTACCTCAAAAGCGAGGAGACAAAACCCACACATAGTGCTTAGAGAATATTACCAAAGGCTCACTAGGCAAAGGCAGACCTGGAAATCTTATTTGTATTAATTGAAGGGCTCACCTCTGGACCTCTGATGGCTATTTGTATGAGTCATTCACCACATTCAGAGAATTGTTCTCATCACCATCCAGATAAGTCATTTTTTTTTTAACTGATGATTGTTTTTACAGCCAGGCAAAACCTGGGGAAATTTGTGTATTCAGTTTTGAAAAAAGGATAGGAGTATGCAGTAGACAGTTTGCTTATCCTCTGAACAAAGTACCAGCTGGCAATGTGAAAGGTGGCCAGGAGGAAGGAACATCTCTAGACAGTTTTGAGATTGGTTTCCTTATGCCCTAGATCACGTCATCAATGAATAATTCCATTGAACAAAAAAATCTCCAGCCCCTGACTCCTGAATTGCACAAGGCCTATCACACACAGGAATTATTAGCAAGGGTAAGGAAATCACAAATGGCCCCACTGACCCTACAACTAACTTATTTCACTTGTAGAACTAGTTAGCAGATATTTCACCATACAAGAATGTCTTTAAATGACTCGGCATCTTGTTTTACTAATTTTATTCTGTCTCACAGCATTAAGGTCCCGAAGAAAATGCCTGCTGTGATGTACTCTTCTACCAGAGTGCGCTCCCTGAAGGTTTGTAGAACGATCACTAAGTCACAAGTGCTATGATGTATTCTCTTACCAGAAAGTGGGGCTACCTGAAGGTTTATAGCTGGATCACTAAGTCAAAAGTGAAGAACTCATAGTCAAGGATAGCTAGAGCTACAGTCCACCACCAGGACATTTTAGATAGCCATATATGCAACTGACTTGAGAAGTGATATTGGTATCCTCGGTATGCTCAAGGGAAATAAGGAACAATGTGTTGTTATTGCCAGGGCCATTCTTGGACGTGGCCTTGAGGACGAGGAGATGTCTGCTGGCCACAGATAGACAAGGCCCCACATTGCACCCATTCTTTTGTCTGGGCCTCAGCGTAATCCTGTTGAGCATGATTTTCTTTTTATGTCATCATCTCTCTTCGTGACCTTGGTTGGTCATCATTGACCCAGTTCTTATAAGAGCAAAGCCCCATGTGGAGTTGAGACAAAGCAACATTGCTTACCAGTGCTGCAAACAGCATCTAGGAACTATGTCTTGACAATGTTTGCACTTTTGTTCAGCCCAAGAGATCCCTTTCTTTAATTAGATCAGAAGTACTCCTGTTCTTCTTAACGGCCCCTTTGGGAAATAAAAAACAACTTGTTGTCCTACAGGGCCATCCTTGGACTTGGCCTTGAGGACCAGGAGATGTCTGCTGGTGCTGACCCTGGCCTGTAAGCATGATGTCATTGAGGATGATGATTTCGGCACATTGCACAACAATGACAAATGGCAAGACTTGGAGCGCGAACCCTGAGTGATGGGCACATGTTCACCCCGCCCAAGCAACGGTCAGTCATTCAGGAACATCCTCTTCCCACCAACTACTCTGATGGCTAGCATTAGACAGCCCCTGATTGTCAAGTCAATAGGCAGGGCTATGAAACCTCTGCATCTTGCCTTTGCAGCATCGAGTCTAGTAAGGGCTTAGACCTGGCCTCACCTTGACATGCTACATGACACGTGTCACATTCAATTCTGCCTACCACTGTCAACACACTAATGAAGAAAGAATCCATTCTCTTAAGGTTGTTAGGGCCCCACCAGTGGCTGTGCCTGGCCTAGCCTGCTCTGTGTCACTGGGGATACAGCTAGTCCTAGAATTTGCAAAGCAACGTATTTCAAAAATTTCGTCTATGCATGAGGCTGATAGGCTCTGCCTCTGCTGTGTGCTAGGAACTTCTTGTACATGAGGCTAACTTCCTGCCTGGAGCGCCATGAGGACACCACCTGTCCTTCGAGAGGCTCCAGAATTGTCTTCCATACTGTCTTGCTGGAAAGGTAGGTCTAGTTCACATAATCAGAGGGGTCGGAGATAAGTTTGAGGATGCCTAGATGCCAGTTTGATATTCGAGTTATCCATGATTCCAATTAGCACTGGAAGGGAATTGTAGACCCCTAGGGTGTCCTGGACCCACAAAATGGCCATTCATCCCGGAAGTCCATTTTTGAAGGTATTAGCTCTGAAAGATACGGCCAGAGCCGATGAGAATGTCTTTTGCTGATGGTCCCATTCAGGACTATCAGCCCTAATGAAGACTTATTCGGCCCAAAAGTAAACTTCCAGTTTTTCTCTAGTTTTCCTCAGAACTGTAGAAGTACCCAGCATTATGACTCCTCCCTGTGACCTAATGAGGCCCTTGATCTGTATCTCATGACACGATTTTTGGAATTTCCCAAGGTTGTCCATTGGGAAATCTATTCTGTAAACATAGGCCTAAGGGGGTTCACATGGCAGGAATAAAGCCTGAGGCTGGATCCTGGGCTTCTAACTTGAGCATCATCATTAGCGTATCAGGGTTATGAGGAGGTGAAGGAACAGGGCCTGGAGATATCTAGGCAGATGGACCCATCTTTCCACTTACCCAAAGAGAGGTGTGGTGTCCAGCGATGCAAGATGGCATCCCAGGTCACTGAAAGGCAGAAGAGAAGATGGGAACATGAGCAAGGTTTTGGCCACAGGGACTCGCTCAAGAGCAGTGTTTGACAGGAGGTGCCATTTGAGGGAGCACTCAGTGCTCTCCTAAAGTCGTGCACCTGGACCTCTTAGAGGTCCCCAATGGGGCAAGACGCCATGGGGAGTTTGGCCTTCACCCTGGCCTAAACAGGCTCCAGATAGACCAGGCCCCTCATTGCGCCCGTTCTTTTGTCTGGGCCTCAGCGTAATCCTATTGAGCATGATTTTTTTTTGTGTCATCATCTCTCTTCGTGACCTTGGTTTGTCATCATTGACCCAGTTCTCGAGAGAGCAAAGCCCCAATGTGGAGTTGAGACAAAGCAACATTGCTTACCAGTGCTGCAAACAGCATCTAGGAACTATGTCTTGACAATGTTTGCACTTTTGTTCAGCCCAAGAGATCCCTTTCTTTAATTAGATCAGAAGTACTCCTGTTCTTCTTAACGGCCCCTTTGGGAAATAAAAAACAACTTGTTGTCCTACAGGGCCATCCTTGGACTTGGCCTTGAGGACACTGGCCTGTAAGCATGATGTCATTGAGGATGATGATTTCGGCACGTTGCATATCAATGATCAATGGCAAGACGTGGAGCGCGAACCCTGAGTGGTGGGCCCATGTTCACCCCGCCCAAGCAACGTTCAGTCATTCAGGAGCATCCTCTTCCCGCCAACTGCTCTGATGGTTAGCATTAGACAGCCGCCGATTGTCAAGTCAATAGGCAGGGCTATGACACCTCTGCATCTTGCAGGGCTTAGACCTGGCCTCACCTTGACATGCTACATGACACGTGTCACATTCAATTCTGCCTACCACTGTCAACACACTAATGAAGAAAGAATCCATTCTCTTAAGGTTGTTAGGGCCCCACCAGTGACTGTGCCTGGCCTAGCCTGCTCTGTGTCTCTGGGGATACAGCTAGTCCTAGAATTTGCTAGGCAAAACAAAGTCTTTCCGAAATTTTGTCTATGCATGAGGCTGATAGGCTCTGCCTCTGCTGTGTGCTAGGAACTTCTTCTACATGAAGAAGTAACTTCCTGCCTGGAGCACCATGAGGACACCACCTGTCCTTCGAGAGGCTCCAGAATTGTCTCCCATACTGTCTTGCTGGAAAGGTAGGTCTAGTTCACAGAATCAGAGGGGTCGGAGATAAGTTTGAGGATGCCTAGATGCCAGTTTGATATTCGAGTTATCCATGATTCCAATTAGCACTGGAAGGGAATTGTAGACCCCTAGGGTGTCCTGGACCCACAAAATGGCCATTCATCCCGGAAGTCCATTTTTGAAGGTATTAGCTCTGAAAGATACGGCCAGAGCCGATGAGAATGTCTTTCGCTGATGGTCCCATTCAGGACTATCAGCCCTAATGAAGACTTATTCGGCCCAAAAGTAAACTTCCAGTTTTTCTCTAGTTTTCCTCAGAACTGTAGAAGTACCCAGCATTATGACTCCTCCCTGTGACCTAATGAGGCCCTTGATCTGTATCTCATGACACGATGTTTGGAATTTCCCAAGGTTGTCCATTGGGAAATCTGTTCTGTAAACATAGGCCTAAGGGGGTTCACATGGCAGGAATAAAGCCTGAGGCTGGATCCTGGGCTTCTAATTTGAGCATCATCATTAGCGTATCAGGGATATGAAGAGGTGAAGGAACAGGGCCTGGAGAGATCCAGGCAGATGGACCCATCTTTCCACTTACCCGAAGAGAGGTGTGGTGTCCAGCTATGCAAGATGGCATCCCAGGTCACTGAAAGGCAGAAGAGAAGATGGGAGCATGAGTAGGGTTTTGGCCACAGGGACTCGCTCAAGAGCAGTGTTTGACAGGAGGTGCCATTTGAGGGAGCACTCAGTGCTCTCCTAAAGTCGTGCACCTGGACCTCTTAGAGGTCCCCAATGGGGCAAGACGCCATGGGGAGTTTGGCCTTCACCCTGGCCTAAACAGGCTCCAGATAGACCAGGCCCCTCATTGCGCCCGTTCTTTTGTCTGGGCCTCAGCGTAATCCTATTGAGCATGATTTTTTTTTATGTCATCATCTCTCTTCGTGACCTTGGTTTGTCATCATTGACCCAGTTCTCGAGAGAGCAAAGCCCCATGTGGAGTTGAGACAAAGCAACACTGCTTACCAGTGCTGCTAAAAGCGTCCAGGAAGTATGTCTTGACATTATTTGCACTGGTTCAGCCCGAGAGATCCCTTTCTTTAATTTGATCAGAAGTCCTTCTGTTCTTCTTAACGGCCCCTTTGGGAAATAAAAATCAACTTGTTGTCCTACAGGGCCATCCTTGGACTTGGCCTTGAGGACCAGGAGATGTCTGCTGGTGCTGACCCTGGCCTGTAAGCATGATGTCATTGAGGATGATGATTTCGGCACATTGCATATCAATGATCAATGTCAAGACGTGGAGCACGAACCCTGAGTGATGGGCCCATGTTCTCCCCGCCCAAGCAACGTTCAGTCATTCAGGAGCATCCTCTTCCCGCCAACTGCTCTGATGGTTAGCATTAGACAGCCGCCGATTGTCAAGTCAATAGGCAGGGCTATGACACCTCTGCATCTTGCAGGGCTTAGACCTGGCCTCACCTTGACATGCTGCATGACACGTGTCACATTCAATTCTGCCTACCACTGTCAACACACTAATGAAGAAAGAATCCATTCTCTTAAGGTTGTTAGGGCCCCACCAGTGACTGTGCCTGGCCTAGCCTGCTCTGTGTCTCTGGGGATACAGCTAGTCCTAGAATTTGCTAGGCAAAACAAAGTCTTTCCGAAATTTCGTCTATGCATGAGGCTGATAGGCTCTGCCTCTGCTGTGTGCTAGGAACTTCTTCTACATGAAGAAGTAACTTCCTGCCTGGAGCACCATGAGGACACCACCTGTCCTTCGAGAGGCTCCAGAATTGTCTCCCATACTGTCTTGCTGGAAAGGTAGGTCTAGTTCACAGAATCAGAGGGGTCGGAGATAAGTTTGAGGATGCCTAGATGCCAGTTTGATATTCGAGTTATCCATGATTCCAATTAGCACTGGAAGGGAATTGTAGACCCCTAGGGTGTCCTGGACCCACAAAATGGCCATTCATCACGGAAGTCCATTTTTGAAGGTATTAGCTCTGAAAGATACGGCCAGAGCCGATGAGAATGTCTTTCGCTGATGGTCCCATTCAGGACTATCAGCCCTAATGAAGACTTATTCGGCCCAAAAGTAAACTTCCAGTTTTTCTCTAGTTTTCCTCAGAACTGTAGAAGTACCCAGCATTATGACTCCTCCCTGTGACCTAATGAGGCCCTTGATCTGTATCTCATGACACGATGTTTGGAATTTCCCAAGGTTGTCCATTGGGAAATCTGTTCTGTAAACATAGGCCTAAGGGGGTTCACATGGCAGGAATAAAGCCTGAGGCTGGATTCTGGGCTTCTAACTTGAGCATCATCATTAGCGTATCAGGGATATGAAGAGGTGAAGGAACAGGGCCTGGAGAGAACCAGGCAGATGGACCCATCTTTCCACTTACCCGAAGAGAGGTGTGGTGTCCAGCTATGCAAGAAGGCATCCCAGGTCACTGAAAGGCAGAAGAGAAGATGGGAACATGAGCAGGGTTTTGGCCACAGGGACTCGCTCAAGAGCAGTGTTTGACAGGAGGTGCCATTTGAGGGAGCACTCAGTGCTCTCCTAAAGTCGTGCACCTGGACCTCTTAGAGGTCCCCAATGGGGCAAGACGCCATGGGGAGTTTGGCCTTCACCCTGGCCTAAACAGGCTCCAGATAGACCAGGCCCCTCATTGCGCCCGTTCTTTTGTCTGGGCCTCAGCGTAATCCTATTGAGCATGATTTTTTTTTATGTCATCATCTCTCTTCGTGACCTTGGTTTGTCATCATTGACCCAGTTCTCGAGAGAGCAAAGCCCCATGTGGAGTTGAGACAAAGCAACACTGCTTACCAGTGCTGCTAAAAGCGTCCAGGAAGTATGTCTTGACATTATTTGCACTGGTTCAGCCCGAGAGATCCCTTTCTTTAATTTGATCAGAAGTCCTTCTGTTCTTCTTAACGGCCCCTTTGGGAAATAAAAATCAACTTGTTGTCCTACAGGGCCATCCTTGGACTTGGCCTTGAGGACCAGGAGATGTCTGCTGGTGCTGACCCTGGCCTGTAAGCATGATGTCATTGAGGATGATGATTTCGGCACGTTGCATATCAATGATCAATGGCAAGACGTGGAGCGCGAACCCTGAGTGATGGGCCCATGTTCACCCCGCCCAAGCAATGTTCAGTCATTCAGGAGCATCCTCTTCCCGCCAACTGCTCTGATGGTTAGCATTAGACAGCCGCCGATTGTCAAGTCAATAGGCAGGGCTATGACACCTCTGCATCTTGCAGGGCTTAGACCTGGCCTCACCTTGACATGCTGCATGACACGTGTCACATTCAATTCTGCCTACCATTGTCAACACACTAATGAAGAAAGAATCCATTCTCTTAAGGTTGTTAGGGCCCCACCAGTGACTGTGCCTGGCCTAGCCTGCTCTGTGTCTCTGGGGATACAGCTAGTCCTAGAATTTGCTAGGCAAAACAAAGTCTTTCCGAAATTTCGTCTATGCATGAGGCTGATAGGCTCTGCCTCTGCTGTGTGCTAGGAACTTCTTCTACATGAAGAAGTAACTTCCTGCCTGGAGCACCATGAGGACACCACCTGTCCTTCGAGAGGCTCCAGAATTGTCTCCCATACTGTCTTGCTGGAAAGGTAGGTCTAGTTCACAGAATCAGAGGGGTCGGAGATAAGTTTGAGGATGCCTAGATGCCAGTTTGATATTCGAGTTATCCATGATTCCAATTAGCACTGGAAGGGAATTGTAGACCCCTAGGGTGTCCTGGACCCACAAAATGGCCATTCATCCCGGAAGTCCATTTTTGAAGGTATTAGCTCTGAAAGATACGGCCAGAGCCGATGAGAATGTCTTTCGCTGATGGTCCCATTCAGGACTATCAGCCCTAATGAAGACTTATTCGGCCCAAAAGTAAACTTCCAGTTTTTCTCTAGTTTTCCTCAGAACTGTAGAAGTACCCAGCATTATGACTCCTCCCTGTGACCTAATGAGGCCCTTGATCTGTATCTCATGACACGATGTTTGGAATTTCCCAAGGTTGTCCATTGGGAAATCTGTTCTGTAAACATAGGCCTAAGGGGGTTCACATGGCAGGAATAAAGCCTGAGGCTGGATCCTGGGCTTCTAATTTGAGCATCATCATTAGCGTATCAGGGATATGAAGAGGTGAAGGAACAGGGCCTGGAGAGATCCAGGCAGATGGACCCATCTTTCCACTTACCCGAAGAGAGGTGTGGTGTCCAGCTATGCAAGATGGCATCCCAGGTCACTGAAAGGCAGAAGAGAAGATGGGAGCATGAGTAGGGTTTTGGCCACAGGGACTCGCTCAAGAGCAGTGTTTGACAGGAGGTGCCATTTGAGGGAGCACTCAGTGCTCTCCTAAAGTCGTGCACCTGGACCTCTTAGAGGTCCCCAATGGGGCAAGACGCCATGGGGAGTTTGGCCTTCACCCTGGCCTAAACAGGCTCCAGATAGACCAGGCCCCTCATTGCGCCCGTTCTTTTGTCTGGGCCTCAGCGTAATCCTATTGAGCATGATTTTTTTTTATGTCATCATCTCTCTTCGTGACCTTGGTTTGTCATCATTGACCCAGTTCTCGAGAGAGCAAAGCCCCATGTGGAGTTGAGACAAAGCAACACTGCTTACCAGTGCTGCTAAAAGCGTCCAGGAAGTATGTCTTGACATTATTTGCACTGGTTCAGCCCGAGAGATCCCTTTCTTTAATTTGATCAGAAGTCCTTCTGTTCTTCTTAACGGCCCCTTTGGGAAATAAAAATCAACTTGTTGTCCTACAGGGCCATCCTTGGACTTGGCCTTGAGGACCCTGGCCTCTAAGCATGATGTCATTGAGGATGATGATTTCGGCACGTTGCATATCAATGATCAATGGCAAGACGTGGAGCGCGAACCCTGAGTGATGGGCCCATGTTCACCCCGCCCAAGCAACGTTCAGTCATTCAGGAGCATCCTCTTCCCGCCAACTGCTCTGATGGTTAGCATTAGACAGCCGCCGATTGTCAAGTCAATAGGCAGGGCTATGACACCTCTGCATCTTGCAGGGCTTAGTCCTGGCCTCACCTTGACATGCTACATGACACGTGTCACATTCAATTCTGCCTACCACTGTCAACACACTAATGAAGAAAGAATCCATTCTCTTAAGGTTGTTAGGGCCCCACCAGTGACTGTGCCTGGCCTAGCCTGCTCTGTGTCTCTGGGGATACAGCTAGTCCTAGAATTTGCTAGGCAAAACAAAGTCTTTCCGAAATTTCGTCTATGCATGAGGCTGATAGGCTCTGCCTCTGCTGTGTGCTAGGATCTTCTTCTACATGAAGAAGTAACTTCCTGCCTGGAGCACCATGAGGACACCACCTGTCCTTCGAGAGGCTCCAGAATTGTCTCCCATACTGTCTTGCTGGAAAGGTAGGTCTAGTTCACAGAATCAGAGGGGTCGGAGATAAGTTTGAGGATGCCTAGATGCCAGTTTGATATTCGAGTTATCCATGATTCCAATTAGCACTGGAAGGGAATTGTAGACCCCTAGGGTGTCCTGGACCCACAAAATGGCCATTCATCCCGGAAGTCCATTTTTGAAGGTATTAGCTCTGAAAGATACGGCCAGAGCCGATGAGAATGTCTTTCGCTGATGGTCCCATTCAGGACTATCAGCCCTAATGAAGACTTATTCGGCCCAAAAGTAAACTTCCAGTTTTTCTCTAGTTTTCCTCAGAACTGTAGAAGTACCCAGCATTATGACTCCTCCCTGTGACCTAATGAGGCCCTTGATCTGTATCTCATGACACGATGTTTGGAATTTCCCAAGGTTGTCCATTGGGAAATCTGTTCTGTAAACATAGGCCTAAGGGGGTTCACATGGCAGGAATAAAGCCTGAGGCTGGATCCTGGGCTTCTAATTTGAGCATCATCATTAGCGTATCAGGGATATGAAGAGGTGAAGGAACAGGGCCTGGAGAGATCCAGGCAGATGGACCCATCTTTCCACTTACCCGAAGAGAGGTGTGGTGTCCAGCTATGCAAGATGGCATCCCAGGTCACTGAAAGGCAGAAGAGAAGATGGGAACATGAGCAGGGTTTTGGCCACAGGGACTCGCTCAAGAGCAGTGTTTGACAGGAGGTGCCATTTGAGGGAGCACTCAGTGCTCTCCTAAAGTCGTGCACCTGGACCTCTTAGAGGTCCCCAATGGGGCAAGACGCCATGGGGAGTTTGGCCTTCACCCTGGCCTAAACAGGCTCCAGATAGACCAGGCCCCTCATTGCGCCCGTTCTTTTGTCTGGGCCTCAGCGTAATCCTATTGAGCATGATTTTTTTTTATGTCATCATCTCTCTTCGTGACCTTGGTTTGTCATCATTGACCCAGTTCTCGAGAGAGCAAAGCCCCATGTGGAGTTGAGACAAAGCAACACTGCTTACCAGTGCTGCTAAAAGCGTCCAGGAAGTATGTCTTGACATTATTTGCACTGGTTCAGCCCGAGAGATCCCTTTCTTTAATTTGATCAGAAGTCCTTCTGTTCTTCTTAACGGCCCCTTTGGGAAATAAAAATCAACTTGTTGTCCTACAGGGCCATCCTTGGACTTGGCCTTGAGGACCCTGGCCTCTAAGCATGATGTCATTGAGGATGATGATTTCGGCACGTTGCATATCAATGATCAATGGCAAGACGTGGAGCGCGAACCCTGAGTGATGGGCCCATGTTCACCCCGCCCAAGCAACGTTCAGTCATTCAGGAGCATCCTCTTCCCGCCAACTGCTCTGATGGTTAGCATTAGACAGCCGCCGATTGTCAAGTCAATAGGCAGGGCTATGACACTTCTGCATCTTGCCTTTCCATCATCGAGTCTAGTAAGGGCTTATACCTGGCCTCATCTTGACATGCTACATGACACGTGTCACATTCAATTCTGCCTACCACTGTCAACACACTAATGAAGAAAGAATCCATTCTCTTAAGGTTGTTAGGGCCCCACCAGTGACTGTGCCTGGCCTAGCCTGCTCTGTGTCTCTGGGGATACAGCTAGTCCTAGAATTTGCTAGGCAAAACAAAGTCTTTCCGAAATTTCGTCTATGCATGAGGCTGATAGGCTCTGCCTCTGCTGTGTGCTAGGATCTTCTTCTACATGAAGAAGTAACTTCCTGCCTGGAGCACCATGAGGACACCACCTGTCCTTCGAGAGGCTCCAGAATTGTCTCCCATACTGTCTTGCTGGAAAGGTAGGTCTAGTTCACAGAATCAGAGGGGTCGGAGATAAGTTTGAGGATGCCTAGATGCCAGTTTGATATTCGAGTTATCCATGATTCCAATTAGCACTGGAAGGGAATTGTAGACCCCTAGGGTGTCCTGGACCCACAAAATGGCCATTCATCCCGGAAGTCCATTTTTGAAGGTATTAGCTCTGAAAGATACGGCCAGAGCCGATGAGAATGTCTTTCGCTGATGGTCCCATTCAGGCCTATCAGCCCTAATGAAGACTTATTCGGCCCAAAAGTAAACTTCCAGTTTTTCTCTAGTTTTCCTCAGAACTGTAGAAGTACCCAGCATTATGACTCCTCCCTGTGACCTAATGAGGCCCTTGATCTGTATCTCATGACACGATGTTTGGAATTTTGCAAGGTTGTCCATTGGGAAATCTGTTCTGTAAACATAGGCCTAAGGGGGTTCACATGGCAGGAATAAAGCCTGAGGCTGGATCCTGGGCTTCTAACTTGAGCATTATCATTAGCGTTTCAGGGATATGAAGAGGTGAAGGAACAGGGCCTGGAGAGATCCAGGCAGATGGACCCATCTTTCCACTTACCCGAAGAGAGGTGTGGTGTCCAGCTATGCAAGATGGCATCCCAGGTCACTGAAAGGCAGAAGAGAAGATGGGAACATGAGCAGGGTTTTGGCCACAGGGACTCGCTCAAGAGCAGTGTTTGACAGGAGGTGCCATTTGAGGGAGCACTCAGTGCTCTCCTAAAGTCGTGCACCTGGACCTCTTAGAGGTCCCCAATGGGGCAAGACGCCATGGGGAGTTTGGCCTTCACCCTGGCCTAAACAGGCTCCAGATAGACCAGGCCCCTCATTGCGCCCGTTCTTTTGTCTGGGCCTCAGCGTAATCCTATTGAGCATGATTTTTTTTATGTCATCATCTCTCTTCGTGACGTTGGTTTGTCATCATTGACCCAGTTCTCGAGAGAGCAAAGCCCCATGTGGAGTTGAGACAAAGCAACACTGCTTACCAGTGCTGCTAAAAGCGTCCAGGAAGTATGTCTTGACATTATTTGCACTGGTTCAGCCCGAGAGATCCCTTTCTTTAATTTGATCAGAAGTCCTTCTGTTCTTCTTAACGGCCCCTTTGGGAAATAAAAAACAACTTGTTGTCCTACAGGGCCATCCTTGGACTTGGCCTTGAGGACCCTGGCCTCTAAGCATGATGTCATTGAGGATGATGATTTCGGCACGTTGCATATCAATGATCAATGGCAAGACGTGGAGCGCGAACCCTGAGTGATGGGCCCATGTTCACCCCGCCCAAGCAACGTTCAGTCATTCAGGAGCATCCTCTTCCCGCCAACTGCTCTGATGGTTAGCATTAGACAGCCGCCGATTGTCAAGTCAATAGGCAGGGCTATGACACCTCTGCATCTTGCAGGGCTTAGTCCTGGCCTCACCTTGACATGCTGCATGACACGTGTCACATTCAATTCTGCCTACCACTGTCAACACACTAATGAAGAAAGAATCCATTCTCTTAAGGTTGTTAGGGCCCCACCAGTGACTGTGCCTGGCCTAGCCTGCTCTGTGTCTCTGGGGATTCAGCTAGTCCTAGAATTTGCTAGGCAAAACAAAGTCTTTCCGAAATTTCGTCTATGCATGAGGCTGATAGGCTCTGCCTCTGCTGTGTGCTAGGAACTTCTTCTACATGAAGAAGTAACTTCTTGCCTGGAGCACCATGAGGACACCACCTGTCCTTCGAGAGGCTCCAGAATTGTCTCCCATACTGTCTTGCTGGAAAGGTAGGTCTAGTTCACAGAATCAGAGGGTTCGGAGATAAGTTTGAGGATGCCTAGATGCCAGTTTGATATTCGAGTTATCCATGATTCCAATTAGCACTGGAAGGGAATTGTAGACCCCTAGGGTGTCCTGGACCCACAAAATGGACATTCATCCCGGAAGTCCATTTTTGAAGGTATTAGCTCTGAAAGATACGGCCAGAGCCGATGAGAATGTCTTTTGCTGATGGTCCCATTCAGGATTATCAGCCCTAATGAAGACTTATTCGGCCCAAAAGTAAACTTCCAGTTTTTCTCTAGTTTTCCTCAGAACTGTAGAAGTACCCAGCATTATGACTCCTCCCTGTGACCTAATGAGGCCCTTGATCTGTATCTCATGACACGATGTTTGGAATTTTGCAAGGTTGTCCATTGGGAAATCTGTTCTGTAAACATAGGCCTAAGGGGGTTCACATGGCAGGAATAAAGCCTGAGGCTGGATCCTGGGCTTCTAACTTGAGCATCATCATTAGCGTATCACGTTATGAGGAGGTGAAGGAACAGGGCCTGGAGAGATCCAGGCAGATGGACCCATCTTTCCACTTACCCGAAGAGAGGTGTGGTGTCCAGCTAGGCAAGATGGCATCCCAGGTCACTGAAAGGCAGAAGAGAAGATGGGAACATGAGCAGGGTTTTGGCCACAGGGACTCGCTCAAGAGCAGTGTTTGACAGGAGGTGCCATTTGAGGGAGCACTCAGTGCTCTCCTAAAGTCGTGCACCTGGACCTCTTAGAGGTCCCCAATGGGGCAAGACGCCATGGTGAGTTTGGCCTTCACACTGGCCTAAACGGGCTCCAGATAGACCAGGCCCCTCATTGCGCCCGTTCTTTTGTCTGGGCCTCAGCGTAATCCTATTGAGCATGATTTTTTTTTATGTCATCATCTCTCTTCGTGACCTTGGTTTGTCATCATTGACCCAGTTCTCGAGAGAGCAAAGCCCCATGTGGAGTTGAGACAAAGCAACACTGCTTACCAGTGCTGCCAAAAGCGTCCAGGAAGTATGTCTTGACATTATTTGAACTTTGGTCCAGCCCGAGAGACCCCTTTCTTTAATTTGATCAGAAGTCCTTCTGTTCTTCTTAACGGCCCCTTTGGGAAATAAAAAACAACTTGTTGTCCTACAGGGCCATCCTTGGACTTGGCCTTGAGGACCAGGAGATGTCTGCGGGTGCTGACCCTGGCCTGTAAGCATGATGTCATTGAGGATGATGATTTCGGCACGTTGCATATCAATGATCAATGGCAAGACGTGGAGCGCGAACCCTGAGTGATGGGCCCATGTTCACCCCGCCCAAGCAACGTTCAGTCATTCAGGAGCATCCTCTTCCCGCCAACTGCTCTGATGGTTAGCATTAGACAGCCGCCGATTGTCAAGTCAATAGGCAGGGCTATGACACCTCTGCATCTTGCCTTTCCATCATCGAGTCTAGTAACGGCTTATACCTGGCCTCATCTTGACATGCTACATGACACGTGTCACATTCAATTCTGCCTACCACTGTCAACACACTAATGAAGAAAGAATCCATTCTCTTAAGGTTGTTAGGGCCCCACCAGTGACTGTGCCTGGCCTAGCCTGCTCTGTGTCTCTGGGGATACAGCTAGTCCTAGAATTTGCTAGGCAAAACAAAGTCTTTCCGAAATTTCGTCTATGCATGAGGCTGATAGGCTCTGCCTCTGCTGTGTGCTAGGATCTTCTTCTACATGAAGAAGTAACTTCCTGCCTGGAGCACCATGAGGACACCACCTGTCCTCGAGAGGCTCCAGAATTGTCTCCCATACTGTCTTGCTGGAAAGGTAGGTCTAGTTCACAGAATCAGAGGGGTCGGAGATAAGTTTGAGGATGCCTAGATGCCAGTTTGATATTCGAGTTATCCATGATTCCAATTAGCACTGGAAGGGAATTGTAGACCCCTAGGGTGTCCTGGACCCACAAAATGGCCATTCATCCCGGAAGTCCATTTTTGAAGGTATTAGCTCTGAAAGATACGGCCAGAGCCGATGAGAATGTCTTTTGCTGATGGTCCCATTCAGGCCTATCAGCCCTAATGAAGACTTATTCGGCCCAAAAGTAAACTTCCAGTTTTTCTCTAGTTTTCCTCAGAACTGTAGAAGTACCCAACATTATGACTCCTCCCTGTGACCTAATGAGGCCCTTGATCTGTATCTCATGACACGATGTTTGGAATTTCCCAAGGTTGTCCATTGGGAAATCTGTTCTGTAAACATAGGCCTAAGGGGGTTCACATGGCAGGAATAAAGCCTGAGGCTGGATCCTGGGCTTCTAATTTGAGCATCATCATTAGCGTATCAGGGATATGAAGAGGTGAAGGAACAGGGCCTGGAGAGATCCAGGCAGATGGACCCATCTTTCCACTTACCCGAAGAGAGGTGTGGTGTCCAGCTATGCAAGATGGCATCCCAGGTCACTGAAAGGCAGAAGAGAAGATGGGAACATGAGCAGGGTTTTGGCCACAGGGACTCGCTCAAGAGCAGTGTTTGACAGGAGGTGCCATTTGAGGGAGCACTCAGTGCTCTCCTAAAGTCGTGCACCTGGACCTCTTAGAGGTCCCCAATGGGGCAAGACGCCATGGGGAGTTTGGCCTTCACACTGGCCTAAACGGGCTCCAGATAGACCAGGCCCCTCATTGCGCCCGTTCTTTTGTCTGGGCCTCAGCGTAATCCTATTGAGCATGATTTTTTTTTTATGTCATCATCTCTCTTCGTGACCTTGGTTTGTCATCATTGACCCAGTTCTCGAGAGAGCAAAGCCCCATGTGGAGTTGAGACAAAGCAACACTGCTTACCAGTGCTGCCAAAAGCGTCCAGGAAGTATGTCTTGACATTATTTGAACTTTGGTCCAGCCCGAGAGACCCCTTTCTTTAATTTGATCAGAAGTCCTTCTGTTCTTCTTAACGGCCCCTTTGGGAAATAAAAAACAACTTGTTGTCCTACAGGGCCATCCTTGGACTTGGCCATGAGGACCAGGAGATGTCTGCGGGTGCTGACCCTGGCCTGTAAGCATGATGTCATTGAGGATGATGATTTCGGCACGTTGCATATCAATGATCAATGGCAAGACGTGGAGCGCGAACCCTGAGTGATGGGCCCATGTTCACCCCGCCCAAGCAACGTTCAGTCATTCAGGAGCATCCTCTTCCCGCCAACTGCTCTGATGGTTAGCATTAGACAGCCGCCGATTGTCAAGTCAATAGGCAGGGCTATGACACCTCTGCATCTTGCCTTTCCATCATCGAGTCTAGTAACGGCTTATACCTGGCCTCATCTTGACATGCTACATGACACGTGTCACATTCAATTCTGCCTACCACTGTCAACACACTAATGAAGAAAGAATCCATTCTCTTAAGGTTGTTAGGGCCCCACCAGTGACTGTGCCTGGCCTAGCCTGCTCTGTGTCTCTGGGGATACAGCTAGTCCTAGAATTTGCTAGGCAAAACAAAGTCTTTCCGAAATTTCGTCTGTGCATGAGGCTGATAGGCTCTGCCTCTGCTGTGTGCTAGGATCTTCTTCTACATGAAGAAGTAACTTCCTGCCTGGAGCACCATGAGGACACCACCTGTCCTCGAGAGGCTCCAGAATTGTCTCCCATACTGTCTTGCTGGAAAGGTAGGTCTAGTTCACAGAATCAGAGGGGTCGGAGATAAGTTTGAGGATGCCTAGATGCCAGTTTGATATTCGAGTTATCCATGATTCCAATTAGCACTGGAAGGGAATTGTAGACCCCTAGGGTGTCCTGGACCCACAAAATGGCCATTCATCCCGGAAGTCCATTTTTGAAGGTATTAGCTCTGAAAGATACGGCCAGAGCCGATGAGAATGTCTTTTGCTGATGGTCCCATTCAGGCCTATCAGCCCTAATGAAGACTTATTCGGCCCAAAAGTAAACTTCCAGTTTTTCTCTAGTTTTCCTCATAACTGTAGAAGTACCCAACATTATGACTCCTCCCTGTGACCTAATGAGGCCGTTGATCGGTATCTCATGACACGATGTTTGGAATTTCCCAAGGTTGTCCATTGGGAAATCTGTTCTGTAAACATAGGCCTAAGGGGGTTCACATGGCAGGAATAAAGCCTGAGGCTGGATCCTGGGCTTCTAATTTGAGCATCATCATTAGCGTATCACGTTATGAGTAGGTGAAGGAACAGGGCCTGGAGAGATCCAGGCAGATGGACCCATCTTTCTACTTACCCGAAGAGAGGTGTGGTGTCCAGCTAGGCAAGATGGCATCCCAGGTCACTGAAAGGCAGAAGAGAAGATGGGAACATGAGCAGGGTTTTGGCCACAGGGACTCGCTCAAGAGCAGTGTTTGACAGGAGGTGCCATTTGAGGGAGCACTCAGTGCTCTCCTAAAGTCGTGCACCTGGACCTCTTAGATGTCCCCAATGGGACAAGACGCCATGGGGAGTTTGGCCTTCACACTGGCCTAAACAGGCTCCAGATAGACCAGGCCCCTCATTGCGCTTGTTCTTTTGTCTGGGCCTCAGCGTAATCCTATTGAGCATGATTTTTTTTTATGTCATCATCTCTCTTCGGGACCTTGGTTTGTCATCATTGACCCAGTTCTCGAGAGAGCAAAGCCCCATGTGGAGTTGAGACAAAGCAACACTGCTTACCAGTGCTGCCAAAAGCGTCCAGGAAGTATGTCTTGACATTATTTGCACTTTGGTTCAGCCCGAGAGACCCCTTTCTTTAATTTGATCAGAAGTCCTTCTGTTCTTCTTAACGGCCCCTTTGGGAAATAAAAAACAACTTGTTGTCCTACAGGGCCATCCTTGGACTTGGCCTTGAGGACCCTGGCCTGTAAGCATGATGTCATTGAGGATGATGATTTCGGCACGTTGCATATCAATGATCAATGGCAAGACGTGGAGCGCGAACCCTGAGTGATGGGCCCATGTTCACCCCGCCCAAGCAACGTTCAGTCATTCAGGAGCATCCTCTTCCCGCCAACTGCTCTGATGGTTAGCATTAGACAGCCGCCGATTGTCAAGTCAATAGGCAGGGCTATGACACTTCTGCATCTTGCCTTTCCATCATCGAGTCTAGTAAGGGCTTATACCTGGCCTCATCTTGACATGCTACATGACACGTGTCACATTCAATTCTGCCTACCACTGTCAACACACTAATGAAGAAAGAATCCATTCTCTTAAGGTTGTTAGGGCCCCACCAGTGACTGTGCCTGGCCTAGCCTGCTCTGTGTCTCTGGGGATACAGCTAGTCCTAGAATTTGCTAGGCAAAACAAAGTCTTTCCGAAATTTCGTCTATGCATGAGGCTGATAGGCTCTGCCTCTGCTGTGTGCTAGGATCTTCTTCTACATGAAGAAGTAACTTCCTGCCTGGAGCACCATGAGGACACCACCTGTCCTCGAGAGGCTCCAGAATTGTCTCCCATACTGTCTTGCTGGAAAGGTAGGTCTAGTTCACAGAATCAGAGGGGTCGGAGATAAGTTTGAGGATGCCTAGATGCCAGTTTGATATTCGAGTTATCCATGATTCCAATTAGCACTGGAAGGGAATTGTAGACCCCTAGGGTGTCCTGGACCCACAAAATGGCCATTCATCCCGGAAGTCCATTTTTGAAGGTATTAGCTCTGAAAGATACGGCCAGAGCCGATGAGAATGTCTTTTGCTGATGGTCCCATTCAGGCCTATCAGCCCTAATGAAGACTTATTCGGCCCAAAAGTAAACTTCCAGTTTTTCTCTAGTTTTCCTCATAACTGTAGAAGTACCCAACATTATGACTCCTCCCTGTGACCTAATGAGGCCGTTGATCGGTATCTCATGACACGATGTTTGGAATTTCCCAAGGTTGTCCATTGGGAAATCTGTTCTGTAAACATAGGCCTAAGGGGGTTCACATGGCAGGAATAAAGCCTGAGGCTGGATCCTGGGCTTCTAATTTGAGCATCATCATTAGCGTATCACGTTATGAGTAGGTGAAGGAACAGGGCCTGGAGAGATCCAGGCAGATGGACCCATCTTTCTACTTACCCGAAGAGAGGTGTGGTGTCCAGCTAGGCAAGATGGCATCCCAGGTCACTGAAAGGCAGAAGAGAAGATGGGAACATGAGCAGGGTTTTGGCCACAGGGACTCGCTCAAGAGCAGTGTTTGACAGGAGGTGCCATTTGAGGGAGCACTCAGTGCTCTCCTAAAGTCGTGCACCTGGACCTCTTAGATGTCCCCAATGGGACAAGACGCCATGGGGAGTTTGGCCTTCACACTGGCCTAAACAGGCTCCAGATAGACCAGGCCCCTCATTGCGCTTGTTCTTTTGTCTGGGCCTCAGCGTAATCCTATTGAGCATGATTTTTTTTTATGTCATCATCTCTCTTCGTGACCTTGGTTTGTCATCATTGACCCAGTTCTCGAGAGAGCAAAGCCCCATGTGGAGTTGAGACAAAGCAACACTGCTTACCAGTGCTGCCAAAAGCGTCCAGGAAGTATGTCTTGACATTATTTGCACTTTGGTTCAGCCCGAGAGACCCCTTTGTTTAATTTGATCAGAAGTCCTTCTGTTCTTCTTAACGGCCCCTTTGGGAAATAAAAAACAACTTGTTGTCCTACAGGGCCATCCTTGGACTTGGCCATGAGGACCAGGAGATGTCTGCGGGTGCTGACCCTGGCCTGTAAGCATGATGTCATTGAGGATGATGATTTCGTCACGTTGCATATCAATGATCAATGGCAAGACGTGGAGCGCGAACCCTGAGTGATGGGCCCATGTTCACCCCGCCCAAGCAACGTTCAGTCATTCAGGAGCATCCTCTTCCCGCCAACTGCTCTGATGGTTAGCATTAGACAGCCGCCGATTGTCAAGTCAATAGGCAGGGCTATGACACCTCTGCATCTTGCCTTTCCATCATCGAGTCTAGTAAGGGCTTATACCTGGCCTCATCTTGACATGCTACATGACACGTGTCACATTCAATTCTGCCTACCACTGTCAACACACTAATGAAGAAAGAATCCATTCTCTTAAGGTTGTTAGGGCCCCACCAGTGACTGTGCCTGGCCTAGCCTGCTCTGTGTCTCTGGGGATACAGCTAGTCCTAGAATTTGCTAGGCAAAACAAAGTCTTTCCGAAATTTCGTCTATGCATGAGGCTGATAGGCTCTGCCTCTGCTGTGTGCTAGGATCTTCTTCTACATGAAGAAGTAACTTCCTGCCTGGAGCACCATGAGGACACCACCTGTCCTCGAGAGGCTCCAGAATTGTCTCCCATACTGTCTTGCTGGAAAGGTAGGTCTAGTTCACAGAATCAGAGGGGTCGGAGATAAGTTTGAGGATGCCTAGATGCCAGTTTGATATTCGAGTTATCCATGATTCCAATTAGCACTGGAAGGGAATTGTAGACCCCTAGGGTGTCCTGGACCCACAAAATGGCCATTCATCCCGGAAGTCCATTTTTGAAGGTATTAGCTCTGAAAGATACGGCCAGAGCCGATGAGAATGTCTTTTGCTGATGGTCCCATTCAGGCCTATCAGCCCTAATGAAGACTTATTCGGCCCAAAAGTAAACTTCCAGTTTTTCTCTAGTTTTCCTCATAACTGTAGAAGTACCCAACATTATGACTCCTCCCTGTGACCTAATGAGGCCGTTGATCGGTATCTCATGACACGATGTTTGGAATTTCCCAAGGTTGTCCATTGGGAAATCTGTTCTGTAAACATAGGCCTAAGGGGGTTCACATGGCAGGAATAAAGCCTGAGGCTGGATCCTGGGCTTCTAATTTGAGCATCATCATTAGCGTATCACGTTATGAGTAGGTGAAGGAACAGGGCCTGGAGAGATCCAGGCAGATGGACCCATCTTTCTACTTACCCGAAGAGAGGTGTGGTGTCCAGCTAGGCAAGATGGCATCCCAGGTCACTGAAAGGCAGAAGAGAAGATGGGAACATGAGCAGGGTTTTGGCCACAGGGACTCGCTCAAGAGCAGTGTTTGACAGGAGGTGCCATTTGAGGGAGCACTCAGTGCTCTCCTAAAGTCGTGCACCTGGACCTCTTAGATGTCCCCAATGGGACAAGACGCCATGGGGAGTTTGGCCTTCACACTGGCCTAAACAGGCTCCAGATAGACCAGGCCCCTCATTGCGCTTGTTCTTTTGTCTGGGCCTCAGCGTAATCCTATTGAGCATGATTTTTTTTTATGTCATCATCTCTCTTCGTGACCTTGGTTTGTCATCATTGACCCAGTTCTCGAGAGAGCAAAGCCCCATGTGGAGTTGAGACAAAGCAACACTGCTTACCAGTGCTGCCAAAAGCGTCCAGGAAGTATGTCTTGACATTATTTGCACTTTGGTTCAGCCCGAGAGACCCCTTTGTTTAATTTGATCAGAAGTCCTTCTGTTCTTCTTAACGGCCCCTTTGGGAAATAAAAAACAACTTGTTGTCCTACAGGGCCATCCTTGGACTTGGCCATGAGGACCAGGAGATGTCTGCGGGTGCTGACCCTGGCCTGTAAGCATGATGTCATTGAGGATGATGATTTCGTCACGTTGCATATCAATGATCAATGGCAAGACGTGGAGCGCGAACCCTGAGTGATGGGCCCATGTTCACCCCGCCCAAGCAACGTTCAGTCATTCAGGAGCATCCTCTTCCCGCCAACTGCTCTGATGGTTAGCATTAGACAGCCGCCGATTGTCAAGTCAATAGGCAGGGCTATGACACCTCTGCATCTTGCCTTTCCATCATCGAGTCTAGTAAGGGCTTATACCTGGCCTCATCTTGACATGCTACATGACACGTGTCACATTCAATTCTGCCTACCACTGTCAACACACTAATGAAGAAAGAATCCATTCTCTTAAGGTTGTTAGGGCCCCACCAGTGACTGTGCCTGGCCTAGCCTGCTCTGTGTCTCTGGGGATACAGCTAGTCCTAGAATTTGCTAGGCAAAACAAAGTCTTTCCGAAATTGCGTCTATGCATGAGGCTGATAGGCTCTGCCTCTGCTGTGTGCTAGGATCTTCTTCTACATGAAGAAGTAACTTCCTGCCTGGAGCACCATGAGGACACCACCTGTCCTTCGAGAGGCTCCAGAATTGTCTCCCATACTGTCTTGCTGGAAAGGTAGGTCTAGTTCACAGAATCAGAGGGGTCGGAGATAAGTTTGAGGATGCCTAGATGCCAGTTTGATATTCGAGTTATCCATGATTCCAATTAGCACTGGAAGGGAATTGTAGACCCCTAGGGTGTCCTGGACCCACAAAATGGCCATTCATCCCGGAAGTCCATTTTTGAAGGTATTAGCTCTGAAAGATACGGCCAGAGCCGATGAGAATGTCTTTTGCTGATGGTCCCATTCAGGCCTATCAGCCCTAATGAAGACTTATTCGGCCCAAAAGTAAACTTCCAGTTTTTCTCTAGTTTTCCTCAGAACTGTAGAAGTACCCAGCATTATGACTCCTCCCTGTGACCTAATGAGGCCATTGATCGGTATCTCATGACATGATGTTTGGAATTTCCCAAGGTTGTCCATTGGGAAATCTGTTCTGTAAACATAGGCCTAAGGGGGTTCACATGGCAGGAATAAAGCCTGAGGCTGGATCCTGGGCTTCTAATTTGAGCATCATCATTAGCGTATCAGGGATATGAAGAGGTGAAGGAAAAGGGCCTGGAGAGATCCAGGCAGATGGACCCATCTTTCCACTTACCCGAAGAGAGGTGTGGTGTCCAGCTATGCAAGATGGCATCCCAGGTCACTGAAAGGCAGAAGAGAAGATGGGAACATGAGCAGGGTTTTGGCCACAGGGACTCGCTCAAGAGCAGTGTTTGACAGGAGGAGCCATTTGAGGGAGCACTCAGTGCTCTCCTAAAGTCGTGCACCTGGACCTCTTAGAGGTCCCCAATGGGGCAAGACGCCATGGGGAGTTTGGCCTTCACCCTGGCCTAAACAGGCTCCAGATAGACCAGGCCCCTCATTGAGCCCGTTCTTTTGTCTGGGCCTCAGCGTAATCCTATTGAGCATGATTTTTTTTTATGTCATCATCTCTCTTCGTGACCTTGGTTTGTCATCATTGACCCAGTTCTCGAGAGAGCAAAGCCCCATGTGGAGTTGAGACAAAGCAACACTGCTTACCAGTGCTGCCAAAAGCGTCCAGGAAGTATGTCTTGACATTATTTGCACTTTGGTTCAGCCCGAGAGACCCCTTTCTTTTTTGATCAGAAGTCCTTCTGTTCTTCTTAACGGCCCCTTTGGGAAATAAAAGACAACTTGCTGTCCTACAGGGCCATCCTTGGACTTGGCCTTGAGGACCCTGGCCTGTAAGCATGATGTCATTGAGGATGATGATTTCGGCACGTTGCATATCAATGATCAATGGCAAGACGTGGAGCGCGAACCCTGAGTGATGGGCCCATGTTCACCCCGCCCAAGCAACGTTCAGTCATTCAGGAGCATCCTCTTCCCGCCAACTTCTCTGATGGTTAGCATTAGACAGCCGCTGATTGTCAAGTCAATAGGCAGGGCTATGACACTTCTGCATCTTGCCTTTCCATCATCGAGTCTAGTAAGGGCTTATACCTGGCCTCATCTTGACATGCTACATGACACGTGTCACATTCAATTCTGCCTACCACTGTCAACACACTAATGAAGAAAGAATCCATTCTCTTAAGGTTGTTAGGGCCCCACCAGTGACTGTGCCTGGCCTAGCCTGCTCTGTGTCTCTGGGGATACAGCTAGTCCTAGAATTTGCTAGGCAAAACAAAGTCTTTCCGAAATTTCGTCTATGCATGAGGCTGATAGGCTCTGCCTCTGCTGTATGCTAGGATCTTCTTCTACATGAAGAAGTAACTTCCTGCCTGGAGCACCATGAGGACACCACCTGTCCTCGAGAGGCTCCAGAATTGTCTCCCATACTGTCTTGCTGGAAAGGTAGGTCTAGTTCACAGAATCAGAGGGGTCGGAGATAAGTTTGAGGATGCCTAGATGCCAGTTTGATATTCGAGTTATCCATGATTCCAATTAGCACTGGAAGGGAATTGTAGACCCCTAGGGTGTCCTGGACCCACAAAATGGCCATTCATCCCGGAAGTTCATTTTTGAAGGTATTAGCTCTGAAAGATACGGCCAGAGCCGATGAGAATGTCTTTTGCTGATGGTCCCATTCAGGCCTATCAGCCCTAATGAAGACTTATTCGGCCCAAAAGTAAACTTCCAGTTTTTCTCTAGTTTTCCTCAGAACTGTAGAAGTACCCAACATTATGACTCCTCCCTGTGACCTAATGAGGCCCTTGATCGGTATCTCATGACACGATGTTTGGAATTTCCCAAGGTTGTCCATTGGGAAATCTGTTCTGTAAACATAGGCCTAAGGGGGTTCACATGGCAGGAATAAAGCCTGAGGCTGGATCCTGGGCTTCTAATTTGAGCATCATCATTAGCGTATCACGTTATGAGGAGGTGAAGGAACAGGGCCTGGAGAGATCCAGGCAGATGGACCCATCTTTCCACTTACCCGAAGAGAGGTGTGGTGTCCAGCTAGGCAAGATGGCATCCCAGGTCACTGAAAGGCAGAAGAGAAGATGGGAACATGAGCAGGGTTTTGGCCACAGGGACTCGCTCAAGAGCAGTGTTTGACAGGAGGTGCCATTTGAGGGAGCACTCAGTGCTCTCCTAAAGTCGTGCACCTGGACCTCTTAGAGGTCCCCAATGGGGCAAGATGCCATGGTGAGTTTGGCCTTCACACTGGCCTAAACGGGCTCCAGATAGACCAGGCCCCTCATTGCGCCCGTTCTTTTGTCTGGGCCTCAGCGTAATCCTATTGAGCATGATTTTTTTTTATGTCATCATCTCTCTTCGTGACCTTGGTTTGTCATCATTGACCCAGTTCTCGAGAGAGCAAAGCCCCATGTGGAGTTGAGACAAAGCAACACTGCTTACCAGTGCTGCCAAAAGCGTCCAGGAAGTATGTCTTGACATTATTTGAACTTTGGTCCAGCCCGAGAGACCCCTTTCTTTAATTTGATCAGAAGTCCTTCTGTTCTTCTTAACGGCCCCTTTGAGAAATAAAAAACAACTTGTTGTCCTACAGGGCCATCCTTGGACTTGGCCATGAGGACCAGGAGATGTCTGCGGGTGCTGACCCTGGCCTGTAAGCATGATGTCATTGAGGATGATGATTTCGGCACGTTGCATATCAATGATCAATGGCAAGACGTGGAGCGCGAACCCTGAGTGATGGGCCCATGTTCACCCCGCCCAAGCAACGTTCAGTCATTCAGGAGCATCCTCTTCCCGCCAACTGCTCTGATGGTTAGCATTAGACAGCCGCTGATTGTCAAGTCAATAGGCAGGGCTATGACACCTCTGCATCTTGCCTTTCAATCATCGAGTCTAGTAAGGGCTTATACCTGGCCTCATCTTGACATGCTACATGACACGTGTCACATTCAATTCTGCCTACCACTGTCAACACACTAATGAAGAAAGAATCCATTCTCTTAAGGTTGTTAGGGCCCCACCAGTGACTGTGCCTGGCCTAGCCTGCTCTGTGTCTCTGGGGATACAGCTAGTCCTAGAATTTGCTAGGCAAAACAAAGTCTTTCCGAAATTTCGTCTATGCATGAGGCTGATAGGCTCTGCCTCTGCTGTGTGCTAGGATCTTCTTCTACATGAAGAAGTAACTTCCTGCCTGGAGCACCATGAGGACACCACCTGTCCTTCGAGAGGCTCCAGAATTGTCTCCCATACTGTCTTGCTGGAAAGGTAGGTCTAGTTCACAGAATCAGAGGGGTCGGAGATAAGTTTGAGGATGCCTAGATGCCAGTTTGATATTCGAGTTATCCATGATTCCAATTAGCACTGGAAGGGAATTGTAGACCCCTAGGGTGTCCTGGACCCACAAAATGGCCATTCATCCCGGAAGTCCATTTTTGAAGGTATTAGCTCTGAAAGATACGGCCAGAGCCGATGAGAATGTCTTTTGCTGATGGTCCCATTCAGGCCTATCAGCCCTAATGAAGACTTATTCGGCCCAAAAGTAAACTTCCAGTTTTTCTCTAGTTTTCCTCAGAACTGTAGAAGTACCCAGCATTATGACTCCTCCCTGTGACCTAATGAGGCCCTTGATCTGTATCTCATGACACGATGTTTGTAATTTCCCAAGGTTGTCCATTGGGAAATCTGTTCTGTAAACATAGGCCTAAGGGGGTTCACATGGCAGGAATAAAGCCTGAGGCTGGATCCTGGGCTTCTAATTTGAGCATCATCATTAGCGTATCAGGGATATGAAGAGGTGAAGGAAAAGGGCCTGGAGAGATCCAGGCAGATGGACCCATCTTTCCACTTACCCGAAGAGAGGTGTGGTGTCCAGCTATGCAAGATGGCATCCCAGGTCACTGAAAGGCAGAAGAGAATATGGGAACATGAGCAGGGTTTTGGCCACAGGGACTCGCTCAAGAGCAGTGTTTGACAGGAGGAGCCATTTGAGGGAGCACTCAGTGCTCTCCTAAAGTCGTGCACCTGGACCTCTTAGAGGTCCCCAATGGGGCAAGATGCCATGGGGAGTTTGGCCTTCACCCTGGCCTAAACAGGCTCCAGATAGACCAGGCCCCTCATTGTGCCCGTTCTTTTGTCTGGGCCTCAGCGTAATCCTATTGAGCATGATTTTTTTTTATGTCATCATCTCTCTTCGTGACCTTGGTTTGTCATCATTGACCCAGTTCTCGAGAGAGCAAAGCCCCATGTGGAGTTGAGACAAAGCAACACTGCTTACCAGTGCTGCTAAAAGCGTCCAGGAAGTATGTCTTGACATTATTTGCACTGGTTCAGCCCGAGAGATCCCTTTCTTTAATTTGATCAGAAGTCCTTCTGTTCTTCTTAACGGCCCCTTTGGGAAATAAAAATCAACTTGTTGTCCTACAGGGCCATCCTTGGACTTGGCCTTGAGGACCCTGGCCTCTAAGCATGATGCCATTGAGGATGATGATTTCGGCACGTTGCATATCAATGATCAATGGCAAGACGTGGAGCGCGAACCCTGAGTGATGGGCCCATGTTCACCCCGCCCAAGCAACGTTCAGTCATTCAGGAGCATCCTCTTCCCGCCAACTGCTCTGATGGTTAGCATTAGACAGCCGCCGATTGTCAAGTCAATAGGCAGGGCTATGACACTTCTGCATCTTGCCTTTCCATCATCGAGTCTAGTAAGGGCTTATACCTGGCCTCATCTTGACATGCTACATGACACGTGTCACATTCAATTCTGCCTACCACTGTCAACACACTAATGAAGAAAGAATCCATTCTCTTAAGGTTGTTAGGGCCCCACCAGTGACTGTGCCTGGCCTAGCCTGCTCTGTGTCTCTGGGGATACAGCTAGTCCTAGAATTTGCTAGGCAAAACAAAGTCTTTCCGAAATTTCGTCTATGCATGAGGCTGATAGGCTCTGCCTCTGCTGTGTGCTAGGATCTTCTTCTACATGAAGAAGTAACTTCCTGCCTGGAGCACCATGAGGACACCACCTGTCCTCGAGAGGCTCCAGAATTGTCTCCCATACTGTCTTGCTGGAAAGGTAGGTCTAGTTCACAGAATCAGAGGGGCAGAGATAAGTTTGAGGATGCCTAGATGCCAGTTTGATATTCGAGTTATCCATGATTCCAATTAGCACTGGAAGGGAATTGTAGACCCCTAGGGTGTCCTGGACCCACAAAATGGCCATTCATCCCGGAAGTCCATTTTTGAAGGTATTAGCTCTGAAAGATACGGCCAGAGCCGATGAGAATGTCTTTTGCTGATGGTCCCATTCAGGCCTATCAGCCCTAATGAAGACTTATTCGGCCCAAAAGTAAACTTCCAGTTTTTCTCTAGTTTTCCTCAGAACTGTAGAAGTACCCAACATTATGACTCCTCCCTGTGACCTAATGAGGCCCTTGATCTGTATCTCATGACACGATGTTTGGAATTTCCCAAGGTTGTCCATTGGGAAATCTGTTCTGTAAACATAGGCCTAAGGGGGTTCACATGGCAGGAATAAAGCCTGAGGCTGGATCCTGGGCTTCTAATTTGAGCATCATCATTAGCGTATCACGTTATGAGGAGGTGAAGGAACAGGGCCTGGAGAGATCCAGGCAGATGGACCCATCTTTCCACTTACCCGAAGAGAGGTGTGGTGTCCAGCTAGGCAAGATGGCATCCCAGGTCACTGAAAGGCAGAAGAGAAGATGGGAACATGAGCAGGGTTTTGGCCACAGGGACTCGCTCAAGAGCAGTGTTTGACAGGAGGTGCCATTTGAGGGAGCACTCAGTGCTCTCCTAAAGTCGTGCACCTGGACCTCTTAGAGGTCCCCAATGGGGCAAGATGCCATGGTGAGTTTGGCCTTCACACTGGCCTAAACGGGCTCCAGATAGACCAGGCCCCTCATTGCGCCCGTTCTTTTGTCTGGGCCTCAGCGTAATCCTATTGAGCATGATTTTTTTTTATGTCATCATCTCTCTTCGTGACCTTGGTTTGTCATCATTGACCCAGTTCTCGAGAGAGCAAAGCCCCATGTGGAGTTGAGACAAAGCAACACTGCTTACCAGTGCTGCCAAAAGCGTCCAGGAAGTATGTCTTGACATTATTTGAACTTTGGTCCAGCCCGAGAGACCCCTTTCTTTAATTTGATCAGAAGTCCTTCTGTTCTTCTTAACGGCCCCTTTGGGAAATAAAAAACAACTTGTTGTCCTACAGGGCCATCCTTGGACTTGGCCATGAGGACCAGGAGATGTCTGCGGGTGCTGACCCTGGCCTGTAAGCATGATGTCATTGAGGATGATGATTTCGGCACGTTGCATATCAATGATCAATGGCAAGACGTGGAGCGCGAACCCTGAGTGATGGGCCCATGTTCACCCCGCCCAAGCAACGTTCAGTCATTCAGGAGCATCCTCTTCCCGCCAACTGCTCTGATGGTTAGCATTAGACAGCCGCCGATTGTCAAGTCAATAGGCAGGGCTATGACACCTCTGCATCTTGCCTTTCCATCATCGAGTCTAGTAAGGGCTTATACCTGGCCTCATCTTGACATGCTACATGACACGTGTCACATTCAATTCTGCCTACCACTGTCAACACACTAATGAAGAAAGAATCCATTCTCTTAAGGTTGTTAGGGCCCCACCAGTGACTGTGCCTGGCCTAGCCTGCTCTGTGTCTCTGGGGATACAGCTAGTCCTAGAATTTGCTAGGCAAAACAAAGTCTTTCCGAAATTTCGTCTATGCATGAGGCTGATAGGCTCTGCCTCTGCTGTGTGCTAGGATCTTCTTCTACATGAAGAAGTAACTTCCTGCCTGGAGCACCATGAGGACACCACCTGTCCTCGAGAGGCTCCAGAATTGTCTCCCATACTGTCTTGCTGGAAAGGTAGGTCTAGTTCACAGAATCAGAGGGGCAGAGATAAGTTTGAGGATGCCTAGATGCCAGTTTGATATTCGAGTTATCCATGATTCCAATTAGCACTGGAAGGGAATTGTAGACCCCTAGGGTGTCCTGGACCCACAAAATGGCCATTCATCCCGGAAGTCCATTTTTGAAGGTATTAGCTCTGAAAGATACGGCCAGAGCCGATGAGAATGTCTTTTGCTGATTGTCCCATTCAGGCCTATCAGCCCTAATGAAGACTTATTCGGCCCAAAAGTAAACTTCCAGTTTTTCTCTAGTTTTCCTCAGAACTGTAGAAGTACCCAACATTATGACTCCTCCCTGTGACCTAATGAGGCCCTTGATCGGTATCTCATGACACGATGTTTGGAATTTCCCAAGGTTGTCCATTGGGAAATCTGTTCTGTAAACATAGGCCTAAGGGGGTTCACATGGCAGGAATAAAGCCTGAGGCTGGATCCTGGGCTTCTAATTTGAGCATCATCATTAGCGTATCACGTTATGAGGAGGTGAAGGAACAGGGCCTGGAGAGATCCAGGCAGATGGACCCATCTTTCCACTTACCCGAAGAGAGGTGTGGTGTCCAGCTATGCAAGATGGCATCCCAGGTCACTGAAAGGCAGAAGAGAAGATGGGAACATGAGCAGGGTTTTGGCCACAGGGACTCGCTCAAGAGCAGTGTTTGACAGGAGGTGCCATTTGAGGGAGCACTCAGTGCTCTCCTAAAGTCGTGCACCTGGACCTCTTAGAGGTCCCCAATGGGGCAAGATGCCATGGTGAGTTTGGCCTTCACACTGGCCTAAACGGGCTCCAGATAGACCAGGCCCCTCATTGCGCCCGTTCTTTTGTCTGGGCCTCAGCGTAATCCTATTGAGCATGATTTTTTTTTATGTCATCATCTCTCTTCGTGACCTTGGTTTGTCATCATTGACCCAGTTCTCGAGAGAGCAAAGCCCCATGTGGAGTTGAGACAAAGCAACACTGCTTACCAGTGCTGCCAAAAGCGTCCAGGAAGTATGTCTTGACATTATTTGAACTTTGGTCCAGCCCGAGAGACCCCTTTCTTTAATTTGATCAGAAGTCCTTCTGTTCTTCTTAACGGCCCCTTTGGGAAATAAAAAACAACTTGTTGTCCTACAGGGCCATCCTTGGACTTGGCCATGAGGACCAGGAGATGTCTGCGGGTGCTGACCCTGGCCTGTAAGCATGATGTCATTGAGGATGATGATTTCGGCACGTTGCATATCAATGATCAATGGCAAGACGTGGAGCGCGAACCCTGAGTGATGGGCCCATGTTCACCCCGCCCAAGCAACGTTCAGTCATTCAGGAGCATCCTCTTCCCGCCAACTGCTCTGATGGTTAGCATTAGACAGCCGCCGATTGTCAAGTCAATAGGCAGGGCTATGACACCTCTGCATCTTGCCTTTCCATCATCGAGTCTAGTAAGGGCTTATACCTGGCCTCATCTTGACATGCTACATGACACGTGTCACATTCAATTCTGCCTACCACTGTCAACACACTAATGAAGAAAGAATCCATTCTCTTAAGGTTGTTAGGGCCCCACCAGTGACTGTGCCTGGCCTAGCCTGCTCTGTGTCTCTGGGGATACAGCTAGTCCTAGAATTTGCTAGGCAAAACAAAGTCTTTCCGAAATTTCGTATATGCATGAGGCTGATAGGCTCTGCCTCTGCTGTGTGCTAGGATCTTCTTCTACATGAAGAAGTAACTTCCTGCCTGGAGCACCATGAGGACACCACCTGTCCTTCGAGAGGCTCCAGAATTGTCTCCCATACTGTCTTGCTGGAAAGGTAGGTCTAGTTCACAGAATCAGAGGGGTCGGAGATAAGTTTGAGGATGCCTAGATGCCAGTTTGATATTCGAGTTATCCATGATTCCAATTAGCACTGGAAGGGAATTGTAGACCCCTAGGGTGTCCTGGACCCACAAAATGGCCATTCATCCCGGAAGTCCATTTTTGAAGGTATTAGCTCTGAAAGATACGGCCAGAGCCGATGAGAATGTCTTTTGCTGATGGTCCCATTCAGGCCTATCAGCCCTAATGAAGACTTATTCGGCCCAAAAGTAAACTTCCAGTTTTTCTCTAGTTTTCCTCAGAACTGTAGAAGTACCCAGCATTATGACTCCTCCCTGTGACCTAATGAGGCCCTTGATCGGTATCTCATGACACGATGTTTGGAATTTCCCAAGGTTGTCCATTGGGAAATCTGTTCTGTAAACATAGGCCTAAGGGGGTTCACATGGCAGGAATAAAGCCTGAGGCTGGATCCTGGGCTTCTAATTTGAGCATCATCATTAGCGTATCACGTTATGAGGAGGTGAAGGAACAGGGCCTGGAGAGATCCAGGCAGATGGACCCATCTTTCCACTTACCCGAAGAGAGGTGTGGTGTCCAGCTATGCAAGATGGCATCCCAGGTCACTGAAAGGCAGAAGAGAAGATGGGAACATGAGCAGGGTTTTGGCCACAGGGACTCGCTCAAGAGCAGTGTTTGACAGGAGGTGCCATTTGAGGGAGCACTCAGTGCTCTCCTAAAGTCGTGCACCTGGACCTCTTAGAGGTCCCCAATGGGGCAAGATGCCATGGTGAGTTTGGCCTTCACACTGGCCTAAACGGGCTCCAGATAGACCAGGCCCCTCATTGCGCCCGTTCTTTTGTCTGGGCCTCAGCGTAATCCTATTGAGCATGATTTTTTTTTATGTCATCATCTCTCTTCGTGACCTTGGTTTGTCATCATTGACCCAGTTCTCGAGAGAGCAAAGCCCCATGTGGAGTTGAGACAAAGCAACACTGCTTACCAGTGCTGCCAAAAGCGTCCAGGAAGTATGTCTTGACATTATTTGAACTTTGGTTCAGCCCGAGAGACCCCTTTCTTTAATTTGATCAGAAGTCCTTCTGTTCTTCTTAACGGCCCCTTTGGGAAATAAAAAACAACTTGTTGTCCTACAGGGCCATCCTTGGACTTGGCCATGAGGACCAGGAGATGTCTGCGGGTGCTGACCCTGGCCTGTAAGCATGATGTCATTGAGGATGATGATTTCGGCACGTTGCATATCAATGATCAATGGCAAGACGTGGAGCGCGAACCCTGAGTGATGGGCCCATGTTCACCCCGCCCAAGCAACGTTCAGTCATTCAGGAGCATCCTCTTCCCGCCAACTGCTCTGATGGTTAGCATTAGACAGCCGCCGATTGTCAAGTCAATAGGCAGGGCTATGACACCTCTGCATCTTGCCTTTCCATCATCGAGTCTAGTAAGGGCTTATACCTGGCCTCATCTTGACATGCTACATGACACGTGTCACATTCAATTCTGCCTACCACTGTCAACACACTAATGAAGAAAGAATCCATTCTCTTAAGGTTGTTAGGGCCCCACCAGTGACTGTGCCTGGCCTAGCCTGCTCTGTGTCTCTGGGGATACAGCTAGTCCTAGAATTTGCTAGGCAAAACAAAGTCTTTCTGAAATTTCGTATATGCATGAGGCTGATAGGCTCTGCCTCTGCTGTGTGCTAGGATCTTCTTCTACATGAAGAAGTAACTTCCTGCCTGGAGCACCATGAGGACACCACCTGTCCTTCGAGAGGCTCCAGAATTGTCTCCCATACTGTCTTGCTGGAAAGGTAGGTCTAGTTCACAGAATCAGAGGGGTCGGAGATAAGTTTGAGGATGCCTAGATGCCAGTTTGATATTCGAGTTATCCATGATTCCAATTAGCACTGGAAGGGAATTGTAGACCCCTAGGGTGTCCTGGACCCACAAAATGGCCATTCATCCCGGAAGTCCATTTTTGAAGGTATTAGCTCTGAAAGATACGGCCAGAGCCGATGAGAATGTCTTTTGCTGATGGTCCCATTCAGGCCTATCAGCCCTAATGAAGACTTATTCGGCCCAAAAGTAAACTTCCAGTTTTTCTCTAGTTTTCCTCAGAACTGTAGAAGTACCCAGCATTATGACTCCTCCCTGTGACCTAATGAGGCCCTTGATCGGTATCTCATGACACGATGTTTGGAATTTCCCAAGGTTGTCCATTGGGAAATCTGTTCTGTAAACATAGGCCTAAGGGGGTTCACATGGCAGGAATAAAGCCTGAGGCTGGATCCTGGGCTTCTAATTTGAGCATCATCATTAGCGTATCACGTTATGAGGAGGTGAAGGAACAGGGCCTGGAGAGATCCAGGCAGATGGACCCATCTTTCCACTTACCCGAAGAGAGGTGTGGTGTCCAGCTATGCAAGATGGCATCCCAGGTCACTGAAAGGCAGAAGAGAAGATGGGAACATGAGCAGGGTTTTGGCCACAGGGACTCGCTCAAGAGCAGTGTTTGACAGGAGGTGCCATTTGAGGGAGCACTCAGTGCTCTCCTAAAGTCGTGCACCTGGACCTCTTAGAGGTCCCCAATGGGGCAAGATGCCATGGTGAGTTTGGCCTTCACACTGGCCTAAACGGGCTCCAGATAGACCAGGCCCCTCATTGCGCCCGTTCTTTTGTCTGGGCCTCAGCGTAATCCTATTGAGCATGATTTTTTTTTATGTCATCATCTCTCTTCGTGACCTTGGTTTGTCATCATTGACCCAGTTCTCGAGAGAGCAAAGCCCCATGTGGAGTTGAGACAAAGCAACACTGCTTACCAGTGCTGCCAAAAGCGTCCAGGAAGTATGTCTTGACATTATTTGCACTTTGGTTCAGCCCGAGAGACCCCTTTCTTTAATTTGATCAGAAGTCCTTCTGTTCTTCTTAACGGCCCCTTTGGGAAATAAAAAACAACTTGTTGTCCTACAGGGCCATCCTTGGACTTGGCCTTGAGGACCCTGGCCTGTAAGCATGATGTCATTGAGGATGATGATTTCGGCACGTTGCATATCAATGATCAATGGCAAGACGTGGAGCGCGAACCCTGAGTGATGGGCCCATGTTCACCCCGCCCAAGCAACGTTCAGTCATTCAGGAGCATCCTCTTCCCGCCAACTGCTCTGATGGTTAGCATTAGACAGCCGCCGATTGTCAAGTCAATAGGCAGGGCTATGACACCTCTGCATCTTGCCTTTCCATCATCGAGTCTAGTAAGGGCTTATACCTGGCCTCATCTTGACATGCTACATGACACGTGTCACATTCAATTCTGCCTACCACTGTCAACACACTAATGAAGAAAGAATCCATTCTCTTAAGGTTGTTAGGGCCCCACCAGTGACTGTGCCTGGCCTAGCCTGCTCTGTGTCTCTGGGGATACAGCTAGTCCTAGAATTTGCTAGGCAAAACAAAGTCTTTCCGAAATTTCGTATATGCATGAGGCTGATAGGCTCTGCCTCTGCTGTGTGCTAGGATCTTCTTCTACATGAAGAAGTAACTTCCTGCCTGGAGCACCATGAGGACACCACCTGTCCTTCGAGAGGCTCCAGAATTGTCTCCCATACTGTCTTGCTGGAAAGGTAGGTCTAGTTCACAGAATCAGAGGGGTCGGAGATAAGTTTGAGGATGCCTAGATGCCAGTTTGATATTCGAGTTATCCATGATTCCAATTAGCACTGGAAGGGAATTGTAGACCCCTAGGGTGTCCTGGACCCACAAAATGGCCATTCATCCCGGAAGTCCATTTTTGAAGGTATTAGCTCTGAAAGATACGGCCAGAGCCGATGAGAATGTCTTTTGCTGATGGTCCCATTCAGGCCTATCAGCCCTAATGAAGACTTATTCGGCCCAAAAGTAAACTTCCAGTTTTTCTCTAGTTTTCCTCAGAACTGTAGAAGTACCCAGCATTATGACTCCTCCCTGTGACCTAATGAGGCCTTTGATCGGTATCTCATGACACGATGTTTGTAATTTCCCAAGGTTGTCCATTGGGAAATCTGTTCTGTAAACATAGGCCTAAGGGGGTTCACATGGCAGGAATAAATCCTGAGGCTGGATCCTGGGCTTCTAATTTGAGCATCATCATTAGCGTATCAGGGATATGAAGAGGTGAAGGAAAAGGGCCTGGAGAGATCCAGGCAGATAGACCCATCTTTCCACTTACCCGAAGAAAGGTATGGTTTCGAGCAATGCAAGATGGCATCCCAGGTCACTGAAAGGCAGAAGAGAATATGGGAACATGAGCAGGGTTTTGGCCACAGGGACTCGCTCAAGAGCAGTGTTTGACAGGAGGTGCCATTTGAGGGAGCACTCAGTGCTCTCCTAAAGTCGTGCACCTGGACCCATTAGGTCCCCAATGGGGCAAGACGCCATGGGGAGTTTGGCCTTCACACTGCCTAAACAGGCTCCAGATAGACCAGGCCCCTCATTGCGCCCGTTCTTTTGTCTGGGCCTCAGCGTAATCCTATTGAGCATGATTTTTTTTTTATGTCATCATCTCTCTTCGTGACCTTGGTTTGTCATCATTGACCCAGTTCTCGAGAGAGCAAAGCCCCATGTGGAGTTGAGACAAAGCAACACTGCTTACCAGTGCTGCCAAAAGCGTCCAGGAAGTATGTCTTGACATTATTTGCACTTTGGTTCAGCCCGAGAGACCCCTTTCTTTAATTTGATCAGAAGTCCTTCTGTTCTTCTTAACGGCCCCTTTGGGAAATAAAAAACAACTTGTTGTCCTACAGGGCCATCCTTGGACTTGGCCTTGAGGACCCTGGCCTGTAAGCATGATGTCATTGAGGATGATGATTTCGGCACGTTGCATATCAATGATCAATGGCAAGACGTGGAGCGCGAACCCTGAGTGATGGGCCCATGTTCACCCCGCCCAAGCAACGTTCAGTCATTCAGGAGCATCCTCTTCCCGCCAACTGCTCTGATGGTTAGCATTAGACAGCCGCCGATTGTCAAGTCAATAGGCAGGGCTATGACACTTCTGCATCTTGCCTTTCCATCATCGAGTCTAGTAAGGGCTTATACCTGGCCTCATCTTGACATGCTACATGACACGTGTCACATTCAATTCTGCCTACCACTGTCAACACACTAATGAAGAAAGAATCCATTCTCTTAAGGTTGTTAGGGCCCCACCAGTGACTGTGCCTGGCCTAGCCTGCTCTGTGTCTCTGGGGATACAGCTAGTCCTAGAATTTGCTAGGCAAAACAAAGTCTTTCCGAAATTTCGTCTATGCATGAGGCTGATAGGCTCTGCCTCTGCTGTGTGCTAGGATCTTCTTCTACATGAAGAAGTAACTTCCTGCCTGGAGCACCATGAGGACACCACCTGTCCTCGAGAGGCTCCAGAATTGTCTCCCATACTGTCTTGCTGGAAAGGTAGGTCTAGTTCACAGAATCAGAGGGGTCGGAGATAAGTTTGAGGATGCCTAGATGCCAGTTTGATATTCGAGTTATCCATGATTCCAATTAGCACTGGAAGGGAATTGTAGACCCCTAGGGTGTCCTGGACCCACAAAATGGCCATTCATCCCGGAAGTCCATTTTTGAAGGTATTAGCTCTGAAAGATACGGCCAGAGCCGATGAGAATGTCTTTTGCTGATGGTCCCATTCAGGCCTATCAGCCCTAATGAAGACTTATTCGGCCCAAAAGTAAACTTCCAGTTTTTCTCTAGTTTTCCTCAGAACTGTAGAAGTACCCAGCATTATGACTCCTCCCTGTGACCTAATGAGGCCTTTGATCGGTATCTCAGGACACGATGTTTGTAATTTCCCAAGGTTGTCCATTGGGAAATCTGTTCTGTAAACATAGGCCTAAGGGGGTTCACATGGCAGGAATAAAGCCTGAGGCTGGATCCTGGGCTTCTAATTTGAGCATCATCATTAGCGTATCAGGGATATGAAGAGGTGAAGGAAAAGGGCCTGGAGAGATCCAGGCAGATAGACCCATCTTTCCACTTACCCGAAGAAAGGTATGGTTTCGAGCAATGCAAGATGGCATCCCAGGTCACTGAAAGGCAGAAGAGAAGATGGGAACATGAGCAGGGTTTTGGCCACAGGGACTCGCTCAAGAGCAGTGTTTGACAGGAGGTGCCATTTGAGGGAGCACTCAGTGCTCTCCTAAAGTCGTGCACCTGGACCTCTTAGATGTCCCCAATGGGGCAAGACGCCATGGGGAGTTTGGCCTTCACACTGGCCTAAACAGGCTCCAGATAGACCAGGCCCCTCATTGCGCCCGTTCTTTTGTCTGGGCCTCAGCGTAATCCTATTGAGCATGATTTTTTTTTATGTCATCATCTCTCTTCGTGACCTTGGTTTGTCATCATTGACCCAGTTCTCGAGAGAGTAAAGCCCCATGTGGAGTTGAGACAAAGCAACACTGCTTACCAGTGCTGCCAAAAGCGTCCAGGAAGTATGTCTTGACATTATTTGCACTTTGGTTCAGCCCGAGAGATCCCTTTCTTTAATTTGATCAGAAGTCCTTCTGTTCTTCTTAACGGCCCCTTTGGGAAATAAAAAAACAACTTGTTGTCCTACAGGGCCATCCTTGGACTTGGCCTTGAGGACCAGGAGATGTCTGCTGGTGCTGACCCTGGCCTGTAAGCATGATGTCATTGAGGATGATGATTTCGGCACGTTGCATATCAATGATCAATGGCAAGACGTGGAGCGCGAACCCTGAGTGATGGGCCCATGTTCACCCCGCCCAAGCAACGTTCAGTCATTCAGGAGCATCCTCTTCCCGCCAACTGCTCTGATGGTTAGCATTAGACAGCCGCCGATTGTCAAGTCAATAGGCAGGGCTATGACACCTCTGCATCTTGCCTTTCCATCATCGAGTCTAGTAAGGGCTTAGACCTGGCCTCTCCTTGACATGTGAATGTCAAGCTGACATGTGAATGTGACATGTGTCACATTCAATTCTGCCTACCACTGTCAACACACTAATGAAAAAAGAATCCATTCTCTTAAGGTTGTTAGGGCCCCACCTGTGACTGTGCCTGGCCTAGCCTGCTCTGTGTCTCTGGGGATACAGCTAGTCCTAGAATTTGCTAGGCAAAACAAAGTCTTTCCGAAATTTCGTCTGTGCATGAGGCTGATAGGCTCTGCCTCTGCTGTGTGCTAGGAACTTCTTCTACATGAAGAAGTAACTTCCTGCCTGGAGCACCATGAGGACACCACCTGTCCTCGAGAGGCTCCAGAATTGTCTCCCATACTGTCTTACTGGAAAGGTAGGTCTAGTTCACAGAATCAGAGGGGTCGGAGATAAGTGTGAGGATGTCTAGATGCCAGTTTGATATTCGAGTTATCCATGATTCCAATTAGAACTGGAAGGGAATTGTAGACCCCTAGGGTGTCCTGGACCCACAAAATGGCCATTCATCCCGGAAGTCCATTTTTGAAGGTATTAGCTCTGAAAGATATGGCCAGAGCCGATGAGAATGTCTTTCGCTGATGGTCCCATTCAGGATTATCAGCCCTAATGAAGACTTATTCGGCCCAAAAGTAAACTTCCAGTTTTTCTCTAGTTTTCCTCAGAACTGTAGAAGTACCCAGCATTATGACTCCTCCCTGTGACCTAATGAGGCCCTTGAACTGTATCTCATGACACAATTGTTGGAATTTCCCAAGGTTGTCCATTGGGAAATCTGTTCTGTAAACATAGGCCTAAGGGGGTTCACATGGCAGGAATAAAGCCTGAGGCTGGATCCTGGGCTTCTAACTTGAGCATCATTATTAGCGTATCAGGGTTATGAGGAGGTGAAGGAACAGGGCCTGGAGATATCCAGGCAGATGGACCCATCTTTCCACTTACCCGAAGAGAGGTGTGGTGTCGAGCGATGCAAGATGGCATCCCAGGTCACTGAAAGGCAGAAAAGAAGATGGGAACATGAGCAGGGTTTTGGCCACAGGGACTCGCTCAAGAGCAGTGTTTGACAGGAGGTGCCATTTGAGGGAGCACTCAGTGCTCTCCTAAAGTCGTGCACCTGGACCTCTTAGATGTCCCCAATGGGGCAAGACGCCATGGGGATTTTGGCCTTCACACTGGCCTAAACAGGCTCCAGATAGACCAGGCCCCTCATTGCGCCCGTTCTTTTGTCTGGGCCTCAGCGTAATCCTATTGAGCATGATTTTTTTTTATGTCATCATCTCTCTTCGTGACCTTGGTTTGTCATCATTGACCCAGTTCTCGAGAGAGCAAAGCCCCATGTGGAGTTGAGACAAAGGAACACTGCTTACCAGTGCTGTCAAAAGCGTCCAGGAAGTATGTCTTGACATTATTTGCACTTTGGTTCAGCCCGAGAGATCCCTTTCTTTAATTTGATCAGAAGTCCTTCTGTTCTTCTTAACGGCCCCTTTGGGAAATAAAAAACAACTTGTTGTCCTACAGGGCCATCCTTGGACTTGGCCTTGAGGACCAGGAGATGTCTGCTGGTGCTGACCCTGGCCTGTAAGCATGATGTCATTGAGGATGATGATTTCGGCACGTTGCATATCAATGATCAATGGCAAGACGTGGAGCGCGAACCCTGAGTGATGGGCCCATGTTCACCCCGCCCAAGCAACGTTCAGTCATTCAGGAGCATCCTCTTCCCGCCAACTGCTCTGATGGTTAGCATTAGACAGCCGCCGATTGTCAAGTCAATAGGCAGGGCTATGACACCTCTGCATCTTGCCTTTCCAGTACCGAGACTTCTAAGTGTTTAGACGTGGCCTCACTTTGACATGCTACATGATGTGTGTCACATCCTCCTCTGGCTACTACTGTTAACACACTAATGAAGAGAGAATCCTTTCTGTTAAGGTTGTTATGGCCCTGCCAGTGACAATGCCAGGCCTAGCATTTTCTGTATCTCTGGGGATACTCCTAGTCCTAGAATTTGCAAGGCAAAGTCTTCCAGGTATTTTGTCTCAACATGGGGATGAAAGGCAGTGCCTCTGCTGTGAGATAGGAAGTTCTTCATTAAGAGCCTGCCTTCCTGCCTGCAGCGCCATGAAGAGACTACCTGTCCTTACAGTGCCTCCAGAATTGTCTACCATTCTGTCTTGCTGGAAAGGTAGGTCTATTTCACTGAGTCACTGGGGTCAGATAAAAGTTTGAGGATGTCTACGTGCCAGTTTGATATTTGAGTTATTCTTGAATGCAATTAGTGCTGGAAGAGAACTGCGGACCAGAAAATGGCCATTCATTCATAAATTACATTTTTTTCAAGGTATTAGCTATAAAAGCTGCACCCAGAGCCTATGAGAATGTCTTCTTTAGATGGTTCCCTTCAGGATAATAAGCAATAATGAAAACTTATTATGCCTGAATGTAAACTTCAAAATTTTCTCTAGTTATGAGGGGAATCTTCGAAGGACCAAACATTATGACTCCTCTTTGTGACCTAATTTGAGACTCCATATAGGTACCCTGGATATCTGACAAAAGAGTTGTGAACCTCACAGGGAGACATTTCTGAATTCACACCAATTAAAGTCAGAATAGCACAACAATAAACTGGCATCTCGGTGGGCTTAGAAGCTACATTCAAGGGTGGGCCCTGTTGAAATTCTCAGGAAGAGGACTGCCCCAGAGGGGTGGAAAGAAGTGTTGGGTGAATGGAGGTCAGGTGAAAAACCCTTGGATCATGAGATGCTTGAAAAGTGAGCATCTTACATGTACCATCCGTCCAAAGGATTGAAAATGACGGTGGTTTGAACAGACAGTTTTGAATACCCTTCACACAAAAGAGGTCAGTCAATTGATACGTATGCAGTCGATGGTAATGTTTCTTTACCTTTTCACCAGCTGGAGAGGGGCATTCCCCAAAGAGACCTAGTATGTCAAAGGACTGCAGAGTGATAGACTTGAGGATATGGGCATGCCCAAAGACATAATGGTCAGGAGAGTATCATCTTAGAAATTAGAGTTTGAGGAGTCACGAAGTCAAAGATGCTGACTTTTAGAAATGCCCAGTGTTAGCAAAAATCAGTGAGTCCAAAGACAGAGACTCAGTGCTTACCTTTTCTGCACAAAGAATAGGACGATCTCTGGCTTTCTGTCCTGTAACAGTAGAGAAATAAGAGTTATCAGGGATGCTAAGTTCTCCGCACAACACTGTCTGCTTCGCCTTATGCGGAGTACCTAGCAAACTCAACCTTTCCAACCAACATTTACCTGTTTTTTCCTTCCTGTAGTTTTGCTTGTCTTATCATGACCCTTTCATTCCTGTTTGCTTCTACTAATGCTGCCAGTCTCTGTCCTTTAGACCATAACCTAAGTGGAAACAATTGTTTTGCCTTTGATATACTCGTGGCAGATGGACAGTAGCATGGGGAGGACATGGCACATATGGCACCCACTCATTTGTCCTGACATCTTCTCTTCCACATCTCCTAGCACACGGTATCTGCTTTACGAAGGATGAGGTCTAACAGTACCTATGAGGCTGCTTTCATATCTTTAAGAAGACATGGCTGAGCAAACATTTCCCTTGATGCGTATCATCCTCTGGTTCCTCCTGTGAAAAAGGTTTTCACCCTAGCACCGCGATGGCGTTATGGAATGAGGGATGAAACAGAGACATCCATCCAAAAGTAGACAATGTCTGGACTTTAGGCACTTCACTTAATCCCAAGAAAGGGAGCAGCTTTGAAAATGTAATGTTTGCAAGACTTATTTCTCTGAAGGATAGGAAATGACAACATTAACTAAACTGGTGGATGGCAATCATCCATTCCTTTCCTAAGTTCTGTTTCCGAATGACGTATGTCATTTCAAGAGAAGGAGGTGTTCTCCATTCGAATTCCCTTCCCATGTACAGTGTTGGTGATCGTAGACAATCCCTTGATCTTTTCTGAAACCTAGGGATTTTCTTTCATCGTGTGTGTGTGTGTGTTTGTGTGTGTGTGTGTGTGTGTGTGTTATATGAAGCCTACCTCTGAATCATTTTCTGCTAGATGGGAATTGGGTGCTGAGTGAAGTATTTGCCTTCCCCCCCTGTTCCATGTAAAAACTTCAGGTGTCTGCTGCATTCTTTACACTCCTCGTGGGCATGCTTCCCATTTGTTTCCCCAGCTGATTGGTTTGGAGGCCTGGCTGGAACTGAAACACTTGATGGACGTTGGAATTGTGTCTATGTGACAACCATACTCTTTGTGAATCTCTCAGCATGCAAATAGATCCAAACAATGTAAACAACGTGAAGGTCCCAACCTTTACAGAGGAGGCTAGTAAAAAGGCAGATTTGAACTGGACTTTATCAGAAGGTTCTCTCAGTTTTGAATGAGAAATTATGACAGAAAGAGAGGATCGCTGAGAATATCCAGATCTGAAAAGCAACTGGCTATGGTGACTGCTGTGTGATATGACCATTGACATGAAGAATTGATGCACCATGCAGGATTATGATCTATTCAGAGACAACAAAGAGAAAAGGAATGACTCTCTCAATATGGGAAAGCATCAGGCATTGCTGCCTACATTGGGAAAGGCACAGGAATTCAAAAGGTCTCCAAATTTTGCAGTCAGGGTGGGCACGAGTCCTGCCATCTCTTCTTGCCCTCATCCCATTGTATATTTATGGCCAATTCATCAGAGAGGATCATTGAGATTCTCTGTAATGAATTCACCGCTTCCAACTCTTTTGAGTCTTTCTTTCAGGCATGTAACAGCCCATACCTTCAACTCAATGTACCCTCTAGGGTCTAGTACAGTGCTTCTCAGAGGCAGAATATGGCCGCAAAGAGCTGGACAGATGTCGCAGACAGCAAACTGCTCATCTCTCAAAATTTAGGAGATCAAAGCCCGTCTGCACTCTAACTGTCTTCCCTTAAAATGCAAGAGTGCTAGCCATGTTCTGGAAGCATCATGGTGGTCAAGATGGCCACTTCTCTGGACCTCAGAGGGGTTATGTGTGAGTCAATCAACGTCCTCAGAAACCTGTTGTCATCATCGATCCAGAGAAGGCAGCTTTTGACACATGAGCATTCCCAGTGACACTGGAAAGCAGTGAGAGATAGACTCTATGGCTTTGAAGAGGAAGATCAGCATTGTGCAGCAGGCTTCTTTCTCAGGATCTCAACTGAGGTCAAGCATCAATGAGATCACAAAGACATTTTCTCCTATACTTTAGAGCCCATCTGTCATCAACACATATCAACACTCTACTGTGCCACACGAACCAAAAAAGAAAGATAAACACATCAAGAATTTTGAGGAGTCGAATTTGATCTTGACAACTAGCTTCATGGACAAAAAGAAGAAAAGTATAAAATAAAATGCACCAAAAATATAGGAGTGTACTTCATATGTTTCAAAGGGCAAAACTGGTACTGGATTTCTTGATTATCTAGTCAAGGTGGAAGGTTTTGATAGTTTTATATTCCTGCAACTTCAGTGTGTCTTCCTTATCATCACCATCATCATCATCATCATGATCATGATCATCATCATGATCATCCTCATCATCCTCATCCTCATCAATCATCATTATCGATCATATGAACACCATCATCATTGTCTTATGCCTTATCCTCCTCCCTGTCTACCACACAATTCTTTCCTCAGTTTACCTTTATGGACATTGCAGTTATTCCCACAAGTTTCCAGGTTGCTTTCATCATGAAATTCTTATCCTAACAACCTCAACTTCATGGCTTTACCGTACTGTTATCATGAGAGGAAACACAGCAGAACCAACAAAAGAGGCAGCTATCACAAATGAATTAAAATTCAATTTCATGTTTGTTATGGAGTGTTCTGTGTTTCTGTGTCTCTTGGGACACCATGCACTTTTATTTTCAGGAAAATCTGCAAAGGTTCCCCTTCAAATTTCATATTAGGTTACTATTATATAGGAGTCCAGATTGGTTCCACACATTCTTAATTTTCAGATTTTAGATGAAATGCTTTCTGCCAAACATATATGATCAACCTGCTATTTGCAGAGGCTCTCCATGAAATCAGACATGCTCAGATGCACCAGGAACCTGGAGATCTGACAAAAGAGTTGTGAACCTCACAGGGAGACATTTCTGATTCACACCAATTAAAGTCAGAATAGCACAACACTTCTCTCGCTTCTCGGTGTGCTAAGAAGCTCCATTCAAGGGTGGACCCTGTTGCAATTCTCAGGAAGAGGACTGCCCCAAAGGGGTGGAAAGAAGTGCTGGGTGAATGGAGGTCAGGTGAAAAACCCTTGGATCATGAGGTGCTTGAAAAGTGAGCATCTTACATGTACCATCCTTCCAAAGGATTGAAACTGACGGTGGTTTGAACAGACAGTTTTGAATACCCTTCACACAAAAGAGGTCAGTCAATTGATACGTATGCAGTCGATGGTAATGTTTCTTTACCTTTTCACCAGCTGGAGAGGGGCATTCCCCAAAGAGACCTAATATGTCAAAGGAATGCAGAGTGATAGACTTGAGGATATGGGCAGGACCAAAGACATAATGGTCAGGAGAGTATCATCTTAGAAATTAGAGTTTGAGCAGTCACGAAGTCAAAGATGCTGACTTTTAGAAATGCCCAGTGTTAGCAAAAATCAGTGAGTCCAAAGACAGAGACTCAGTGCTTACCTTTTCTGCACAAAGAATAAGACGATCTCTGGCTTTCTGTCCTGTAACAGTAGAGAAATAAGAGTTATCAGGGATGCTAAGTTCTCCGCACAACACTGTCTGCTTCGCCTTATGCGGAGTACCTAGCAAACTCAACCTTTCCAACCAACATTTACCTGTTTATTCCTTCCTGTAGTTTTGCTTGTCTTATCATGACCCTTTCACTCCTGTTTGCTTCTACTAACGCTGCCAGTCTCTGTCCTTTAGACCATAACCTAAGTGGAAACAATTGTTTTGCCTTTGATATACTCGTGGCAGATGGACAGTAGCATGGGGAGGACATGGCACATATGGCTCCCACTCATTTGTCCTGACATCTTCTCTTCCACTTCTCCTAGCACACGGTATCTGCTTCACGAAGCATGAGGTCTAACAGTACCTATGAGGCTGCTTTCATATCTTTAAGAAGACATGGCCGAGCAAACATTTCCCTTGATGCGTATCATCCTCTGGTTCCTCCTGTGAAAAAGGTTTTCACCCTAGCACCGCGATGGCATTATGGAATGAGGGATGAAACAGAGACATCCATCCAAAAGTAGACAATGTCTGGACTTTAGGCACTCCACTTAATCCCAAGAAAGGGAGCAGCTTTGAAAATGTAATGTTTGCAAGACTTATTTCTCTGAAGGATAGGAAATGATAACATTAACTAAACTGGTGGATGGCAATCATCCATTCCTTTCCTAAGTTCTGTTTCCGAATGACGTATGTCATTTCAAGAGAAGGAGGTGTTCTCCATTCGAATTCCCTTCCCATGTACAGTGTTGGTGATCGTAGACAATCCCTTGATCTTTTCTGAAACCTAGGGATTTTCTTTCATCGTGTGTGTGTGTGTGTGTGTGTGTGTGTGTGTGTGTGTTATATGAAGCCTACCTCTGAATCATTTTCTGCTAGATGGGAATTGGGTGCTGAGTGAAGTATTTGCCTTCCCCCCCTGTTCCATGTAAAAACTTCAGGTGTCTGCTGCATTCTTTACGCTCCTCGTGGGCATGCTTCCCATTTCTTTCCCCAGCTGATTGGTTTGGAGGCCTGGCTGGAAGTGAAACACTTGATGGACGTTGGAATTGTGTCTATGTGACAACCATACTCTTTGTGAATCTCTCAGCATGCAAATAGATCCAAACAATGTAAACAACGTGAAGGTCCCAACCTTTACAGAGGAGGCTGGTAAAAAGGCAGATTTGAACTGGACTTTATCAGAAGGTTCTCTCAGTTTTGAATGAGAAATTATGACAGAAAGAGAGGATCGCTGAGAATATCCAGATCTGAAAAGCAACTGGCTATGGTGACTGCTGTGTGATATGACCATTGACATGAAGAATTGATGCACCATGCAGGATTATGATCTATTCAGAGACAACAAAGAGAAAAGGAATGACTCTCTCAATATGGGAAAGCATCAGGCATTGCTGCCTACATTGGGAAAGGCACAGGAATTCAAAAGGTCTCCAAATTTTGCAGTCAGGGTGGGCACGAGTCCTGCCATCTCTTCTTGCCCTCATCCCATTGTATATTTATGGCCAATTCATCAGAGAGGATCATTGAGATTCTCTGTAATGAATTCACCGCTTCCAACTCTTTTGAGTCTTTCTTTCAGGAATGTAACAGCCCATACCTTCAACTCAATGTACCCTCTAGGGTCTAGTACAGTGCTTCTCAGAGGCAGAATATGGCCGCAAAGAGCTGGACAGATGTCGCAGACAGCAAACTGCTCATCTCTCAAAATTTAGGAGATCAAAGCCCGTCTGCACTCTAACTGTCTTCCCTTAAAATGCAAGAGTGCTAGCCATGTTCTGGAAGCATCATGGTGGTCAAGATGGCCACTTCTCTGGACCTCAGAGGGGTTATGTGTGAGTCAATCAACGTCCTCAGAAACCTGTTGTCATCATCGATCCAGAGAAGGCAGCTTTTGACACATGAGCATTCCCAGTGACACTGGAAAGCAGTGAGAGATAGACTCTTTGGCTTTGAAGAGGAAGATCAGCATTGTGCAGCAGGCTTCTTTCTCAGGATCTCAACTGAGGTCAAGCATCAATGAGATCACAAAGACATTTTCTCCTATACTTTAGAGCCCATTTGTCATCAACACATATCAACACTCTACTGTGCCACACGAACCAAAAAAGAAAGATAAACACATCAAGAATTTTGAGGAGTCGAATTTGATCTTGACAACTAGCTTCATGGACAAAAAGAAGAAAAGTATAAAATAAAATGCACCAAAAATATAGGAGTGTACTTCATATGTTTCAAAGGGCAAAACTGGTACTGGATTTCTTGATTATCTAGTCAAGGTGGAAGGTTTTGATAGTTTTATATTCCTGCAACTTCAGTGTGTCTTCCTTATCATCACCATCATCATCATCATCATGATCATGATCATCATCATGATCATCCTCATCATCCTCATCCATCATCATCATCAATCATATGAACACCATCATCATTGTCTTATGCCTTATCCTCCTCCCTGTCTACCACACAATTCTTTCCTCAGTTTACCTTTATGGACATTGCAGTTATTCCGACAAGTTTCCAGGTTGCTTTCATCATGAAATTCTCATCCTAGCAACCTCAACTTCATGGCTTTACCGTACTGTTATCATGAGAGGAAACGCAGCAGAACCAACAAAAAGAGGCAGCTATCACCAATGAATTAAAATTCAATTTCATGTTTGTTATGGAGTGTTCTGTGTTTCTGTGGCTCTTGGGACACCATGCACTTTTATTTTCAGGAAAATCTGCAAAGGTTCCCCTTCAAATTTCATATTAGGTTACTATTATATAGGAGTCCAGATTGGTTCCACACATTCTTAATTTTCAGATTTTAGATCAAATGCTTTCTGCCAAACATATATGATCAACCTGCTATTTGCAGAGGCTCTCCATGAAATCAGACATGCTCAGATGCACCAGGAACCTGGAGATCTGACAAAAGAGTTGTGAACCTCACAGGGAGACATTTCTGATTCACACCAATTAAAGTCAGAATAGCACAACACTTCTCTCGCTTCTCGGTGCGCTAAGAAGCTACATTCAAGGGTGGACCCTGTTGCAATTCTCAGGAAGAGGACTGCCCCAAAGGGGTGGAAAGAAGTGCTGGGTGAATGGAGGTCAGGTGAAAAACCCTTGGATCATGAGGTGCTTGAAAAGTGAGCATCTTACATGTACCATCCTTCCAAAGGATTGAAACTGACGGTGGTTTGAACAGACAGTTTTGAATACCCTTCACACAAAAGAGGTCAGTCAATTGATACGTATGCAGTCGATGGTAATGTTTCTTTACCTTTTCACCAGCTGGAGAGGGGCATTCCCCAAAGAGACCTAATATGTCAAAGGACTGCAGAGTGATAGACTTGAGGATATGGGCAGGACCAAAGACATAATGGTCAGGAGAGTATCATCTTAGAAATTAGAGTTTGAGCAGTCACGAAGTCAAAGATGCTGACTTTTAGAAATGCCCAGTGTTAGCAAAAATCAGTGAGTCCAAAGACAGAGACTCAGTGCTTACCTTTTCTGCACAAAGAATAGGACGATCTCTGGCTTTCTGTCCTGTAACAGTAGAGAAATAAGAGTTATCAGGGATGCGAAGTTCTCCGCACAACACTGTCTGCTTCGCCTTATGTGGATTACCTAGCAAACTCAACCTTTCCAACCAACATTTACCTGTTTATTCCTTCCTGTAGTTTTGCTTGTCTTATCATGACCCTTTCACTCCTGTTTGCTTCTACTAATGCTGCCAGTCTCTGTCCTTTAGACCATAACCTAAGTGGAAACAATTGTTTTGCCTTTGATATACTCGTGGCAGATGGACAGTAGCATGGGGAGGACATGGCACATATGGCTCCCACTCATTTGTCCTGACATCTTCTCTTCCACTTCTCCTAGCACACGGTATCTGCTTCACGAAGCATGAGGTCTAACAGTACCTATGAGGCTGCTTTCATATCTTTAAGAAGACATGGCCGAGCAAACATTTCCCTTGATGCGTATCATCCTCTGGTTCCTCCTGTGAAAAAGGTTTTCACCCTAGCACCGCGATGGCATTATGGAATGAGGGATGAAACAGAGACATCCATCCAAAAGTAGACAATGTCTGGACTTTAGGCACTCCACTTAATCCCAAGAAAGGGAGCAGCTTTGAAAATGTAATGTTTGCAAGACTTATTTCTCTGAAGGATAGGAAATGACAACATTAACTAAACTGGTGGATGGCAATCATCCATTCCTTTCCTAAGTTCTGTTTCCGAATGACGTATGTCATTTCAAGAGAAGGAGGTGTTCTCCATTCGAATTCCCTTCCCATGTACAGTGTTGGTGATCGTAGACAATCCCTTGATCTTTTCTGAAACCTAGGGATTTTCTTTCATCGTGTGTGTGTGTGTGTGTGTGTGTGTGTGTGTGTGTGTGTGTGTGTTATATGAAGCCTACCTCTGAATCATTTTCTGCTAGATGGGAATTGGGTGCTGAGTGAAGTATTTGCCTTCCCCCCCTGTTCCATGTAAAAACTTCAGGTGTCTGCTGCATTCTTTACGCTCCTCGTGGGCATGCTTCCCATTTCTTTCCCCAGCTGATTGGTTTGGAGGCCTGGCTGGAACTGAAACACTTGATGGACGTTGGAATTGTGTCTATGTGACAACCATACTCTTTGTGAATCTCTCAGCATGCAAATAGATCCAAACAATGTAAACAACGTGAAGGTCCCAACCTTTACAGAGGAGGCTGGTAAAAAGGCAGATTTGAACTGGACTTTATCAGAAGGTTCTCTCAGTTTTGAATGAGAAATTATGACAGAAAGAGAGGATCGCTGAGAATATCCAGATCTGAAAAGCAACTGGCTATGGTGACTGCTGTGTGATATGACCATTGACATGAAGAATTGATGCACCATGCAGGATTATGATCTATTCAGAGACAACAAAGAGAAAAGGAATGACTCTCTCAATATGGGAAAGCATCAGGCATTGCTGCCTACATTGGGAAAGGCACAGGAATTCAAAAGGTCTCCAAATTTTGCAGTCAGGGTGGGCACGAGTCCTGCCATCTCTTCTTGCCCTCATCCCATTGTATATTTATGGCCAATTCATCAGAGAGGATCATTGAGATTCTCTGTAATGAATTCACCGCTTCCAACTCTTTTGAGTCTTTCTTTCAGGCATGTAACAGCCCATACCTTCAACTCAATGTACCCTCTAGGGTCTAGTACAGTGCTTCTCAGAGGCAGAATATGGCCGCAAAGAGCTGGACAGATGTCGCAGACAGCAAACTGCTCATCTCTCAAAATTTAGGAGATCAAAGCCCGTCTGCACTCTAACTGTCTTCCCTTAAAATGCAAGAGTGCTAGCCATGTTCTGGAAGCATCATGGTGGTCAAGATGGCCACTTCTCTGGACCTCAGAGGGGTTATGTGTGAGTCAATCAACGTCCTCAGAAACCTGTTGTCATCATCGATCCAGAGAAGGCAGCTTTTGACACATGAGCATTCCCAGTGACACTGGAAAGCAGTGAGAGATAGACTCTTTGGCTTTGAAGAGGAAGATCAGCATTGTGCAGCAGGCTTCTTTCTCAGGATCTCAACTGAGGTCAAGCATCAATGAGATCACAAAGACATTTTCTCCTATACTTTAGAGCCCATTTGTCATCAACACATATCAACACTCTACTGTGCCACACGAACCAAAAAAGAAAGATAAACACATCAAGAATTTTGAGGAGTCGAATTTGATCTTGACAACTAGCTTCATGGACAAAAAGAAGAAAAGTATAAAATAAAATGCACCAAAAATATAGGAGTGTACTTCATATGTTTCAAAGGGCAAAACTGGTACTGGATTTCTTGATTATCTAGTCAAGGTGGAAGGTTTTGATAGTTTTATATTCCTGCAACTTCAGTGTGTCTTCCTTATCATCACCATCATCATCATCATCATGATCATGATCATCATCATGATCATCCTCATCATCCTCATCCATCATCATCATCAATCATATGAACACCATCATCATTGTCTTATGCCTTATCCTCCTCCCTGTCTACCACACAATTCTTTCCTCAGTTTACCTTTATGGACATTGCAGTTATTCCCACAAGTTTCCAGGTTGCTTTCATCATGAAATTCTTATCCTAACAACCTCAACTTCATGGCTTTACCGTACTGTTATCATGAGAGGAAACGCAGCAGAACCAACAAAAAGAGGCAGCTATCACCAATGAATTAAAATTCAATTTCATGTTTGTTATGGAGTGTTCTGTGTTTCTGTGGCTCTTGGGACACCATGAACTTTTGTTTTCAGGAAAATCTGCAAAGGTTCCCCTTCAAATTTCATATTAGGTTACTATTATATAGGAGTCCAGATTGGTTCCACACATTCTTAATTTTCAGATTTTAGATCAAATGCTTTCTGCCAAACATATATGATCAACCTGCTATTTGCAGAGGCTCTCCATGAAATCAGACATGCTCAGATGCACCAGGAACCTGGAGATCTGACAAAAGAGTTGTGAACCTCACAGGGAGACATTTCTGATTCACACCAATTAAAGTCAGAATAGCACAACACTTCTCTCGCTTCTCGGTGCGCTAAGAAGCTACATTCAAGGGTGGACCCTGTTGCAATTCTCAGGAAGAGGACTGCCCCAAAGGGGTGGAAAGAAGTGCTGGGTGAATGGAGGTCAGGTGAAAAACCCTTGGATCATGAGGTGCTTGAAAAGTGAGCATCTTACATGTACCATCCTTCCAAAGGATTGAAACTGACGGTGGTTTGAACAGACAGTTTTGAATACCCTTCACACAAAAGAGGTCAGTCAATTGATACGTATGCAGTCGATGGTAATGTTTCTTTACCTTTTCACCAGCTGGAGAGGGGCATTCCCCAAAGAGACCTAATATGTCAAAGGACTGCAGAGTGATAGACTTGAGGATATGGGCAGGACCAAAGACATAATGGTCAGGAGAGTATCATCTTAGAAATTAGAGTTTGAGCAGTCACGAAGTCAAAGATGCTGACTTTTAGAAATGCCCAGTGTTAGCAAAAATCAGTGAGTCCAAAGACAGAGACTCAGTGCTTACCTTTTCTGCACAAAGAATAGGACGATCTCTGGCTTTCTGTCCTGTAACAGTAGAGAAATAAGAGTTATCAGGGATGCTAAGTTCTCCGCACAACACTGTCTGCTTCGCCTTATGTGGATTACCTAGCAAACTCAACCTTTCCAACCAACATTTACCTGTTTATTCCTTCCTGTAGTTTTGCTTGTCTTATCATGACCCTTTCATTCCTGTTTGCTTCTACTAATGCTGCCAGTCTCTGTCCTTTAGACCATAACCTAAGTGGAAACAATTGTTTTGCCTTTGATATACTCGTGGCAGATGGACAGTAGCATGGGGAGGACATGGCACATATGGCTCCCACTCATTTGTCCTGACATCTTCTCTTCCACTTCTCCTAGCACACGGTATCTGCTTCACGAAGCATGAGGTCTAACAGTACCTATGAGGCTGCTTTCATATCTTTAAGAAGACATGGCCGAGCAAACATTTCCCTTGATGCGTATCATCCTCTGGTTCCTCCTGTGAAAAAGGTTTTCACCCTAGCACCGCGATGGCGTTATGGAATGAGGGATGAAACAGAGACATCCATCCAAAAGTAGACAATGTCTGGACTTTAGGCACTCCACTTAATCCCAAGAAAGGGAGCAGCTTTGAAAATGTAATGTTTGCAAGACTTATTTCTCTGAAGGATAGGAAATGACAACATTAACTAAACTGGTGGATGGCAATCATCCATTCCTTTCCTAAGTTCTTTTTCCGAATGACGTATGTCATTTCAAGAGAAGGAGGTGTTCTCCATTCGAATTCCCTTCCCATGTACAGTGTTGGTGATCGTAGACAATCCCTTGATCTTTTCTGAAACCTAGGGATTTTCTTTCATCGTGTGTGTGTGTGTGTGTGTGTGTGTGTGTGTGTGTGTGTTATATGAAGCCTACCTCTGAATCATTTTCTGCTAGATGGGAATTGGGTGCTGAGTGAAGTATTTGCCTTCCCCCCCTGTTCCATGTAAAAACTTCAGGTGTCTGCTGCATTCTTTACGCTCCTCGTGGGCATGCTTCCCATTTCTTTCCCCAGCTGATTGGTTTGGAGGCCTGGCTGGAAGTGAAACACTTGATGGACGTTGGAATTGTGTCTATGTGACAACCATACTCTTTGTGAATCTCTCAGCATGCAAATAGATCCAAACAATGTAAACAACGTGAAGGTCCCAACCTTTACAGAGGAGGCTGGTAAAAAGGCAGATTTGAACTGGACTTTATCAGAAGGTTCTCTCAGTTTTGAATGAGAAATTATGACAGAAAGAGCGGATCGCTGAGAATATCCAGATCTGAAAAGCAACTGGCTATGGTGACTGCTGTGTGATATGACCATTGACATGAAGAATTGATGCACCATGCAGGATTATGATCTATTCAGAGACAACAAAGAGAAAAGGAATGACTCTCTCAATATGGGAAAGCATCAGGCATTGCTGCCTACATTGGGAAAGGCACAGGAATTCAAAAGGTCTCCAAATTTTGCAGTCAGGGTGGGCACGAGTCCTGCCATCTCTTCTTGCCCTCATCCCATTGTATATTTATGGCCAATTCATCAGAGAGTATCATTGAGATTCTCTGTAATGAATTCACCGCTTCCAACTCTTTTGAGTCTTTCTTTCAGGCATGTAACAGCCCATACCTTCAACTCAATGTACCCTCTAGGGTCTAGTACAGTGCTTCTCAGAGGCAGAATATGGCCGCAAAGAGCTGGAGAGATGGCGCAGACAGCAAACTGCTCATCTCTCAAAATTTAGGAGATCAAAGCCCGTCTGCACTCTAACTGTCTTCCCTTAAAATGCAAGAGTGCTAGCCATGTTCTGGAAGCATCATGGTGGTCAAGATGGCCACTTCTCTGGACCTCAGAGGGGTTATGTGTGAGTCAATCAACGTCCTCAGAAACCTGTTGTCATCATCGATCCAGAGAAGGCAGCTTTTGACACATGAGCATTCCCAGTGACACTGGAAAGCAGTGAGAGATAGACTCTTTGGCTTTGAAGAGGAAGATCAGCATTGTGCAGCAGGCTTCTTTCTCAGGATCTCAACTGAGGTCAAGCATCAATGAGATCACAAAGACATTTTCTCCTATACTTTAGAGCCCATTTGTCATCAACACATATCAACACTCTACTGTGCCACACGAACCAAAAAAGAAAGATAAACACATCAAGAATTTTGAGGAGTCGAATTTGATCTTGACAACTAGCTTCATGGACAAAAAGAAGAAAAGTATAAAATAAAATGCACCAAAAATATAGGAGTGTACTTCATATGTTTCAAAGGGCAAAACTGGTACTGGATTTCTTGATTATCTAGTCAAGGTGGAAGGTTTTGATAGTTTTATATTCCTGCAACTTCAGTGTGTCTTCCTTATCATCACCATCATCATCATCATCATGATCATCCTCATCATCCTCATCCACCATCATCATCGATCATATGAACACCATCATCATTGTCTTATGCCTTATCCTCCTCCCTGTCTACCACACAATTCTTTCCTCAGTTTACCTTTATGGACATTGCAGTTATTCCCACAAGTTTCCAGGTTGCTTTCATCATGAAATTCTTATCCTAACAACCTCAACTTCATGGCTTTACCGTACTGTTATCATGAGAGGAAACGCAGCAGAACCAACAAAAAGAGGCAGCTATCACCAATGAATTAAAATTCAATTTCATGTTTGTTATGGAGTGTTCTGTGTTTCTGTGTCTCTTGGGACACCATGCACTTTTATTTTCAGGAAAATCTGCAAAGGTTCCCCTTCAAATTTCATATTAGGTTACTATTATATAGGAGTCCAGATTGGTTCCACACATTCTTATTTTTCAGATTTTAGATCAAATGCTTTCTGCCAAACATATATGATCAACCTGCTATTTGCAGAGGCTCTCCATGATATCAGACATGCTCAGATGCACCAGGAACCTGGAGATCTGACAAAAGAGTTGTGAACCTCACAGGGAGACATTTCTGATTCACACCAATTAAAGTCAGAATAGCACAACACTTCTCTCGCTTCTCGGTGCGCTAAGAAGCTACATTCAAGGGTGGACCCTGTTGCAATTCTCAGTAAGAGGACTGCCCCAAAGGGGTGGAAAGAAGTGTTGGGTGAATGGAGGTCAGGTGAAAAACCCTTGGATCATGAGGTGCTTGAAAAGTGAGCATCTTACATGTACCATCCTTCCAAAGGATTGAAACTGGCGGTGGTTTGAACAGACAGTTTTGAATACCCTTCACACAAAAGAGGTCAGTCAATTGATACGTATGCAGTCGATGGTAATGTTTCTTTACCTTTTCACCAGCTGGAGAGGGGCATTCCCCAAAGAGACCTAATATGTCAAAGGACTGCAGAGTGATAGACTTGAGGATATGGGCAGGACCAAAGACATAATGGTCAGGAGAGTATCATCTTAGAAATTAGAGTTTGAGCAGTCACGAAGTCAAAGATGCTGACTTTTAGAAATGCCCAGTGTTAGCAAAAATCAGTGAGTCCAAAGACAGAGACTCAGTGCTTACCTTTTCTGCACAAAGAATAGGACGATCTCTGGCTTTCTGTCCTGTAACAGTAGAGAAATAAGAGTTATCAGGGATGCTAAGTTCTCCGCACAACACTGTCTGCTTCGCCTTATGCGGAGTACCTAGCAAACTCAACCTTTCCAACCAACATTTACCTGTTTATTCCTTCCTGTAGTTTTGCTTGTCTTATCATGACCCTTTCACTCCTGTTTGCTTCTACTAATGCTGCCAGTCTCTGTCCTTTAGACCATAACCTAAGTGGAAACAATTGTTTTGCCTTTGATATACTCGTGGCAGATGGACAGTAGCATGGGGAGGACATGGCACATATGGCACCCACTCATTTGTCCTGACATCTTCTTTTCCACTTCTCCTAGCACACGGTATCTGCTTCACGAAGCATGAGGTCTAACAGTACCTATGAGGCTGCTTTCATATCTTTAAGAAGACATGGCCGAGCAAACATTTCCCTTGATGCGTATCATCCTCTGGTTCCTCCTGTGAAAAAGGTTTTCACCCTAGCACCGCGATGGCGTTATGGAATGAGGGATGAAACAGAGACATCCATCCAAAAGTAGACAATGTCTGGACTTTAGGCACTCCACTTAATCCCAAGAAAGGGAGCAGCTTTGAAAATGTAATGTTTGCAAGACTTATTTCTCTGAAGGATAGGAAATGATAACATTAACTAAACTGGTGGATGGCAATCATCCATTCCTTTCCTAAGTTCTGTTTCCGAATGACGTATGTCATTTCAAGAGAAGGAGGTGTTCTCCATTCGAATTCCCTTCCCATGTACAGTGTTGGTGATCATAGACAATCCCTTGATCTTTTCTGAAACCTAGGGATTTTCTTTCATTGTGTGTGTGTGTGTGTGTGTGTGTGTGTGTGTGTGTGTTATATGAAGCCTACCTCTGAATCATTTTCTGCTAGATGGGAATTGGGTGCTGAGTGAAGTATTTGCCTTCCCCCCCTGTTCCATGTAAAAACTTCAGGTGTCTGCTGCATTCTTTACGCTCCTCGTGGGCATGCTTCCCATTTCTTTCCCCAGCTGATTGGTTTGGAGGCCTGGCTGGAAGTGAAACACTTGATGGACGTTGGAATTGTGTCTATGTGACAACCATACTCTTTGTGAATCTCTCAGCATGCAAATAGATCCAAACAATGTAAACAACGTGAAGGTCCCAACCTTTACAGAGGAGACTGGTAAAAAGGCAGATTTGAACTGGACTTTATCAGAAGGTTCTCTCAGTTTTGAATGAGAAATTATGACAGAAAGAGAGGATCGCTGAGAATATCCAGATCTGAAAAGCAACTGGCTATGGTGACTGCTGTGTGATATGACCATTGACATGAAGAATTGATGCACCATGCAGGATTATGATCTATTCAGAGACAACAAAGAGAAAAGGAATGACTCTCTCAATATGGGAAAGCATCAGGCATTGCTGCCTACATTGGGAAAGGCACAGGAATTCAAAAGGTCTCCAAATTTTGCAGTCAGGGTGGGCACGAGTCCTGCCATCTCTTCTTGCCCTCATCCCATTGTATATTTATGGCCAATTCATCAGAGAGGATCATTGAGATTCTCTGTAATGAATTCACCGCTTCCAACTCTTTTGAGTCTTTCTTTCAGGCATGTAACAGCCCATACCTTCAACTCAATGTACCCTCTAGGGTCTAGTACAGTGCTTCTCAGAGGCAGAATATGGCCGCAAAGAGCTGGACAGATGTCGCAGACAGCAAACTGCTCATCTCTCAAAATTTAGGAGATCAAAGCCCGTCTGCACTCTAACTGTCTTCCCTTAAAATGCAAGAGTGCTAGCCATGTTCTGGAAGCATCATGGTGGTCAAGATGGCCACTTCTCTGGACCTCAGAGGGGTTATGTGTGAGTCAATCAACGTCCTCAGAAACCTGTTGTCATCATCGATCCAGAGAAGGCAGCTTTTGACACATGAGCATTCCCAGTGACACTGGAAAGCAGTGAGAGATAGACTCTTTGGCTTTGAAGAGGAAGATCAGCATTGTGCAGCAGGCTTCTTTCTCAGGATCTCAACTGAGGTCAAGCATCAATGAGATCACAAAGACATTTTCTCCTATACTTTAGAGCCCATTTGTCATCAACACATATCAACACTCTACTGTGCCACACGAACCAAAAAAGAAAGATAAACACATCAAGAATTTTGAGGAGTCGAATTTGATCTTGACAACTAGCTTCATGGACAAAAAGAAGAAAAGTATAAAATAAAATGCACCAAAAATATAGGAGTGTACTTCATATGTTTCAAAGGGCAAAACTGGTACTGGATTTCTTGATTATCTAGTCAAGGTGGAAGGTTTTGATAGTTTTATATTCCTGCAACTTCAGTGTGTCTTCCTTATCATCACCATCATCATCATCATCATGATCATGATCATCATCATGATCATCCTCATCATCCTCATCCATCATCATCATCAATCATATGAACACCATCATCATTGTCTTATGCCTTATCCTCCTCCCTGTCTACCACACAATTCTTTCCTCAGTTTACCTTTATGGACATTGCAGTTATTCCCACTAGTTTCCAGGTTGCTTTCATCATGAAATTCTTATCCTAACAACCTCAACTTCATGGCTTTACCGTACTGTTATCATGAGAGGAAACGCAGCAGAACCAACAAAAAGAGGCAGCTATCACCAATGAATTAAAATTCAATTTCATGTTTGTTATGGAGTGTTCTGTGTTTCTGTGGCTCTTGGGACACCATGCACTTTTGTTTTCAGGAAAATCTGCAAAGGTTCCCCTTCAAATTTCATATTAGGTTACTATTATATAGGAGTCCAGATTGGTTCCACACATTCTTAATTTTCAGATTTTAGATCAAATGCTTTCTGCCAAACATATATGATCAACCTGCTATTTGCAGAGGCTCTCCATGAAATCAGACATGCTCAGATGCACCAGGAACCTGGAGATCTGACAAAAGAGTTGTGAACCTCACAGGGAGACATTTCTGATTCACACCAATTAAAGTCAGAATAGCACAACACTTCTCTCGCTTCTCGGTGCGCTAAGAAGCTACATTCAAGGGTGGACCCTGTTGCAATTCTCAGGAAGAGGACTGCCCCAAAGGGGTGGAAAGAAGTGCTGGGTGAATGGAGGTCAGGTGAAAAACCCTTGGATCATGAGGTGCTTGAAAAGTGAGCATCTTACATGTACCATCCTTCCAAAGGATTGAAACTGACGGTGGTTTGAACAGACAGTTTTGAATACCCTTCACACAAAAGAGGTCAGTCAATTGATACGTATGCAGTCGATGGTAATGTTTCTTTACCTTTTCACCAGCTGGAGAGGGGCATTCCCCAAAGAGACCTAATATGTCAAAGGACTGCAGAGTGATAGACTTGAGGATATGGGCAGGACCAAAGACATAATGGTCAGGAGAGTATCATCTTAGAAATTAGAGTTTGAGCAGTCACGAAGTCAAAGATGCTGACTTTTAGAAATGCCCAGTGTTAGCAAAAATCAGTGAGTCCAAAGACAGAGACTCAGTGCTTACCTTTTCTGCACAAAGAATAGGACGATCTCTGGCTTTCTGTCCTGTAACAGTAGAGAAATAAGAGTTATCAGGGATGCTAAGTTCTCCGCACAACACTGTCTGCTTCGCCTTATGCGGAGTACCTAGCAAACTCAACCTTTCCAACCAACATTTACCTGTTTATTCCTTCCTGTAGTTTTGCTTGTCTTATCATGACCCTTTCACTCCTGTTTGCTTCTACTAATGCTGCCAGTCTCTGTCCTTTAGACCATAACCTAAGTGGAAACAATTGTTTTGCCTTTGATATACTCGTGGCAGATGGACAGTAGCATGGGGAGGACATGGCACATATGGCACCCACTCATTTGTCCTGACATCTTCTCTTCCACTTCTCCTGGCACACGGTATCTGCTTCACGAAGCATGAGGTCTAACAGTACCTATGAGGCTGCTTTCATATCTTTAAGAAGACATGGCCGAGCAAACATTTCCCTTGATGCGTATCATCCTCTGGTTCCTCCTGTGAAAAAGGTTTTCACCCTAGCACCGCGATGGCGTTATGGAATGAGGGATGAAACAGAGACATCCATCCAAAAGTAGACAATGTCTGGACTTTAGGCACTCCACTTAATCCCAAGAAAGGGAGCAGCTTTGAAAATGTAATGTTTGCAAGACTTATTTCTCTGAAGGATAGGAAATGATAACATTAACTAAACTGGTGGATGGCAATCATCCATTCCTTTCCTAAGTTCTGTTTCCGAATGACGTATGTCATTTCAAGAGAAGGAGGTGTTCTCCATTCGAATTCCCTTCCCATGTACAGTGTTGGTGATCATAGACAATCCCTTGATCTTTTCTGAAACCTAGGGATTTTCTTTCATCGTGTGTGTGTGTGTGTGTGTGTGTGTGTGTGTGTGTGTGTTATATGAAGCCTACCTCTGAATCATTTTCTGCTAGATGGGAATTGGGTGCTGAGTGAAGTATTTGCCTTCCCCCCCTGTTCCATGTAAAAACTTCAGGTGTCTGCTGCATTCTTTACGCTCCTCGTGGGCATGCTTCCCATTTCTTTCCCCAGCTGATTGGTTTGGAGGCCTGGCTGGAAGTGAAACACTTGATGGACGTTGGAATTGTGTCTATGTGACAACCATACTCTTTGTGAATCTCTCAGCATGCAAATAGATCCAAACAATGTAAACAACGTGAAGGTCCCAACCTTTACAGAGGAGGCTGGTAAAAAGGCAGATTTGAACTGGACTTTATCAGAAGGTTCTCTCAGTTTTGAATGAGAAATTATGACAGAAAGAGAGGATCGCTGAGAATATCCAGATCTGAAAAGCAACTGGCTATGGTGACTGCTGTGTGATATGACCATTGACATGAAGAATTGATGCACCATGCAGGATTATGATCTATTCAGAGACAACAAAGAGAAAAGGAATGACTCTCTCAATATGGGAAAGCATCAGGCATTGCTGCCTACATTGGGAAAGGCACAGGAATTCAAAAGGTCTCCAAATTTTGCAGTCAGGGTGGGCACGAGTCCTGCCATCTCTTCTTGCCCTCATCCCATTGTATATTTATGGCCAATTCATCAGAGAGGATCATTGAGATTCTCTGTAATGAATTCACCGCTTCCAACTCTTTTGAGTCTTTCTTTCAGGCATGTAACAGCCCATACCTTCAACTCAATGTACCCTCTAGGGTCTAGTACAGTGCTTCTCAGAGGCAGAATATGGCCGCAAAGAGCTGGACAGATGTCGCAGACAGCAAACTGCTCATCTCTCAAAATTTAGGAGATCAAAGCCCGTCTGCACTCTAACTGTCTTCCCTTAAAATGCAAGAGTGCTAGCCATGTTCTGGAAGCATCATGGTGGTCAAGATGGCCACTTCTCTGGACCTCAGAGGGGTTATGTGTGAGTCAATCAACGTCCTCAGAAACCTGTTGTCATCATCGATCCAGAGAAGGCAGCTTTTGACACATGAGCATTCCCAGTGACACTGGAAAGCAGTGAGAGATAGACTCTTTGGCTTTGAAGAGGAAGATCAGCATTGTGCAGCAGGCTTCTTTCTCAGGATCTCAACTGAGGTCAAGCATCAATGAGATCACAAAGACATTTTCTCCTATACTTTAGAGCCCATTTGTCATCAACACATATCAACACTCTACTGTGCCACACGAACCAAAAAAGAAAGATAAACACATCAAGAATTTTGAGGAGTCGAATTTGATCTTGACAACTAGCTTCATGGACAAAAAGAAGAAAAGTATAAAATAAAATGCACCAAAAATATAGGAGTGTACTTCATATGTTTCAAAGGGCAAAACTGGTACTGGATTTCTTGATTATCTAGTCAAGGTGGAAGGTTTTGATAGTTTTATATTCCTGCAACTTCAGTGTGTCTTCCTTATCATCACCATCATCATCATCATCATGATCATCCTCATCCTCATCCACCATCATCATCGATCATATGAACACCATCATCATTGTCTTATGCCTTATCCTCCTCCCTGTCTACCACACAATTCTTTCCTCAGTTTACCTTTATGGACATTGCAGTTATTCCCACAAGTTTCCAGGTTGCTTTCATCATGAAATTCTTATCCTAACAACCTCAACTTCATGGCTTTACCGTACTGTTATCATGAGAGGAAACGCAGCAGAACCAACAAAAAGAGGCAGCTATCACCAATGAATTAAAATTCAATTTCATGTTTGTTATGGAGTGTTCTGTGTTTCTGTGTCTCTTGGGACACCATGCACTTTTATTTTCAGGAAAATCTGCAAAGGTTCCCCTTCAAATTTCATATTAGGTTACTATTATATAGGAGTCCAGATTGGTTCCACACATTCTTATTTTTCAGATTTTAGATCAAATGCTTTCTGCCAAACATATATGATCAACCTGCTATTTGCAGAGGCTCTCCATGAAATCAGACATGCTCAGATGCACCAGGAACCTGGAGATCTGACAAAAGAGTTGTGAACCTCACAGGGAGACATTTCTGATTCACACCAATTAAAGTCAGAATAGCACAACACTTCTCTCGCTTCTCGGTGTGCTAAGAAGCTACATTCAAGGGTGGACCCTGTTGCAATTCTCAGGAAGAGGACTGCCCCAAAGGGGTGGAAAGAAGTGTTGGGTGAATGGAGGTCAGGTGAAAAACCCTTGGATCATGAGGTGCTTGAAAAGTGAGCATCTTACATGTACCATCCTTCCAAAGGATTGAAACTGGCGGTGGTTTGAACAGACAGTTTTGAATACCCTTCACACAAAAGAGGTCAGTCAATTGATACGTATGCAGTCGATGGTAATGTTTTTTTACCTTTTCACCAGCTGGAGAGGGGCATTCCCCAAAGAGACCTAATATGTCAAAGGACTGCAGAGTGATAGACTTGAGGATATGGGCAGGACCAAAGACATAATGGTCAGGAGAGTATCATCTTAGAAATTAGAGTTTGAGCAGTCACGAAGTCAAAGATGCTGACTTTTAGAAATGCCCAGTGTTAGCAAAAATCAGTGAGTCCAAAGACAGAGACTCAGTGCTTACCTTTTCTGCACAAAGAATAGGACGATCTCTGGCTTTCTGTCCTGTAACAGTAGAGAAATAAGAGTTATCAGGGATGCTAAGTTCTCCGCACAACACTGTCTGCTTCGCCTTATGCGGAGTACCTAGCAAACTCAACCTTTCCAACCAACATTTACCTGTTTATTCCTTCCTGTAGTTTTGCTTGTCTTATCATGACCCTTTCACTCCTGTTTGCTTCTACTAATGCTGCCAGTCTCTGTCCTTTAGACCATAACCTAAGTGGAAACAATTGTTTTGCCTTTGATATACTCGTGGCAGATGGACAGTAGCATGGGGAGGACATGGCACATATGTCACCCACTCATTTGTCCTGACATCTTCTCTTCCACTTCTCCTAGCACACGGTATCTGCTTCACGAAGCATGAGGTCTAACAGTACCTATGAGGCTGCTTTCATATCTTTAAGAAGACATGGCCGAGCAAACATTTCCCTTGATGCGTATCATCCTCTGGTTCCTCCTGTGAAAAAGGTTTTCACCCTAGCACCGCGATGGCGTTATGGAATGAGGGATGAAACAGAGACATCCATCCAAAAGTAGACAATGTCTGGACTTTAGGCACTCCACTTAATCCCAAGAAAGGGAGCAGCTTTGAAAATGTAATGTTTGCAAGACTTATTTCTCTGAAGGATAGGAAATGATAACATTAACTAAACTGGTGGATGGCAATCATCCATTCCTTTCCTAAGTTCTGTTTCCGAATGACGTATGTCATTTCAAGAGAAGGAGGTGTTCTCCATTCGAATTCCCTTCCCATGTACAGTGTTGGTGATCATAGACAATCCCTTGATCTTTTCTGAAACCTAGGGATTTTCTTTCATTGTGTGTGTGTGTGTGTGTGTGTGTGTGTGTGTGTGTGTGTTATATGAAGCCTACCTCTGAATCATTTTCTGCTAGATGGGAATTGGGTGCTGAGGGAAGTATTTGCCTTCCCCCCCCTGTTCCATGTAAAAACTTCAGGTGTCTGCTGCATTCTTTACGCTCCTCGTGGGCATGCTTCCCATTTCTTTCCCCAGCTGATTGGTTTGGAGGCCTGGCTGGAAGTGAAACACTTGATGGACGTTGGAATTGTGTCTATGTGACAACCATACTCTTTGTGAATCTCTCAGCATGCAAATAGATCCAAACAATGTAAACAACGTGAAAGTCCCAACCTTTACAGAGGAGGCTGGTAAAAAGGCAGATTTGAACTGGACTTTATCAGAAGGTTCTCTCAGTTTTGAATGAGAAATTATGACAGAAAGAGAGGATCGCTGAGAATATCCAGATCTGAAAAGCAACTGGCTATGGTGACTGCTGTGTGATATGACCATTGACATGAAGAATTGATGCACCATGCAGGATTATGATCTATTCAGAGACAACAAAGAGAAAAGGAATGACTCTCTCAATATGGGAAAGCATCAGGCATTGCTGCCTACATTGGGAAAGGCACAGGAATTCAAAAGGTCTCCAAATTTTGCAGTCAGGGTGGGCACGAGTCCTGCCATCTCTTCTTGCCCTCATCCCATTGTATATTTATGGCCAATTCATCAGAGAGGATCATTGAGATTCTCTGTAATGAATTCACCGCTTCCAACTCTTTTGAGTCTTTCTTTCAGGCATGTAACAGCCCATACCTTCAACTCAATGTACCCTCTAGGGTCTAGTACAGTGCTTCTCAGAGGCAGAATATGGCCGCAAAGAGCTGGAGAGATGGCGCAGACAGCAAACTGCTCATCTCTCAAAATTTAGGAGATCAAAGCCCGTCTGCACTCTAACTGTCTTCCCTTAAAATGCAAGAGTGCTAGCCATGTTCTGGAAGCATCATGGTGGTCAAGATGGCCACTTCTCTGGACCTCAGAGGGGTTATGTGTGAGTCAATCAACGTCCTCAGAAACCTGTTGTCATCATCGATCCAGAGAAGGCAGCTTTTGACACATGAGCATTCCCAGTGACACTGGAAAGCAGTGAGAGATAGACTCTTTGGCTTTGAAGAGGAAGATCAGCATTGTGCAGCAGGCTTCTTTCTCAGGATCTCAACTGAGGTCAAGCATCAATGAGATCACAAAGACATTTTCTCCTATACTTTAGAGCCCATTTGTCATCAACACATATCAACACTCTACTGTGCCACACGAACCAAAAAAGAAAGATAAACACATCAAGAATTTTGAGGAGTCGAATTTGATCTTGACAACTAGCTTCATGGACAAAAAGAAGAAAAGTATAAAATAAAATGCACCAAAAATATAGGAGTGTACTTCATATGTTTCAAAGGGCAAAACTGGTACTGGATTTCTTGATTATCTAGTCAAGGTGGAAGGTTTTGATAGTTTTATATTCCTGCAACTTCAGTGTGTCTTCCTTATCATCACCATCATCATCATCATCATGATCATCCTCATCATCCTCATCCACCATCATCATCGATCATATGAACACCATCATCATTGTCTTATGCCTTATCCTCCTCCCTGTCTACCACACAATTCTTTCCTCAGTTTACCTTTATGGACATTGCAGTTATTCCCACAAGTTTCCAGGTTGCTTTCATCATGAAATTCTTATCCTAACAACCTCAACTTCATGGCTTTACCGTACTGTTATCATGAGAGGAAACGCAGCAGAACCAACAAAAAGAGGCAGCTATCACCAATGAATTAAAATTCAATTTCATGTTTGTTATGGAGTGTTCTGTGTTTCTGTGTCTCTTGGGACACCATGCACTTTTATTTTCAGGAAAATCTGCAAAGGTTCCCCTTCAAATTTCATATTAGGTTACTATTATATAGGAGTCCAGATTGGTTCCACACATTCTTATTTTTCAGATTTTAGATCAAATGCTTTCTGCCAAACATATATGATCAACCTGCTATTTGCAGAGGCTCTCCATGAAATCAGACATGCTCAGATGCACCAGGAACCTGGAGATCTGACAAAAGAGTTGTGAACCTCACAGGGAGACATTTCTGATTCACACCAATTAAAGTCAGAATAGCACAACACTTCTCTTGCTTCTCGGTGCGCTAAGAAGCTACATTCAAGGGTGGACCCTGTTGCAATTCTCAGGAAGAGGACTGCCCCAAAGGGGTGGAAAGAAGTGTTGGGTGAATGGAGGTCAGGTGAAAAACCCTTGGATCATGAGGTGCTTGAAAAGTGAGCATCTTACATGTACCATCCTTCCAAAGGATTGAAACTGACGGTGGTTTGAACAGACAGTTTTGAATACCCTTCACACAAAAGAGGTCAGTCAATTGATACGTATGCAGTCAATGGTAATGTTTCTTTACCTTTTCATCAGCTGGAGAGGGGCATTCCCCAAAGAGACCTAATATGTCAAAGGACTGCAGAGTGATAGACTTGAGGATATGGGCAGGACCAAAGACATAATGGTCAGGAGAGTATCATCTTAGAAATTAGAGTTTGAGCAGTCACGAAGTCAAAGATGCTGACTTTTAGAAATGCCCAGTGTTAGCAAAAATCAGTGAGTCCAAAGACAGAGACTCAGTGCTTACCTTTTCTGCACAAAGAATAGGACGATCTCTGGCTTTCTGTCCTGTAACAGTAGAGAAATAAGAGTTATCAGGGATGCGAAGTTCTCCGCACAACACTGTCTGCTTCGCCTTATGCGGAGTACCTAGCAAACTCAACCTTTCCAACCAACATTTACCTGTTTATTCCTTCCTGTAGTTTTGCTTGTCTTATCATGACCCTTTCACTCCTGTTTGCTTCTACTAATGCTGCCAGTCTCTGTCCTTTAGACCATAACCTAAGTGGAAACAATTGTTTTGCCTTTGATATACTCGTGGCAGATGGACAGTAGCATGGGGAGGACATGGCACATATGGCACCCACTCATTTGTCCTGACATCTTCTCTTCCACTTCTCCTAGCACACGGTATCTGCTTCACGAAGCATGAGGTCTAACAGTACCTATGAGGCTGCTTTCATATCTTTAAGAAGACATGGCCGAGCAAACATTTCCCTTGATGCGTATCATCCTCTGGTTCCTCCTGTGAAAAAGGTTTTCACCCTAGCACCGCGATGGCGTTATGGAATGAGGGATGAAACAGAGACATCCATCCAAAAGTAGACAATGTCTGGACTTTAGGCACTCCACTTAATCCCAAGAAAGGGAGCAGCTTTGAAAATGTAATGTTTGCAAGACTTATTTCTCTGAAGGATAGGAAATGATAACATTAACTAAACTGGTGGATGGCAATCATCCATTCCTTTCCTAAGTTCTGTTTCCGAATGACGTATGTCATTTCAAGAGAAGGAGGTGTTCTCCATTCGAATTCCCTTCCCATGTACAGTGTTGGTGATCGTAGACAATCCCTTGATCTTTTCTGAAACCTAGGGATTTTCTTTCATCGTGTGTGTGTGTGTGTGTGTGTGTGTGTGTGTGTGTGTGTGTGTGTGTTATATGAAGCCTACCTCTGAATCATTTTCTGCTAGATGGGAATTGGGTGCTGAGTGAAGTATTTGCCTTCCCCCCCTGTTCCATGTAAAAACTTCAGGTGTCTGCTGCATTCTTTACGCTCCTCGTGGGCATGCTTCCCATTTCTTTCCCCAGCTGATTGGTTTGGAGGCCTGGCTGGAAGTGAAACACTTGATGGACGTTGGAATTGTGTCTATGTGACAACCATACTCTTTGTGAATCTCTCAGCATGCAAATAGATCCAAACAATGTAAACAACGTGAAGGTCCCAACCTTTACAGAGGAGGCTGGTAAAAAGGCAGATTTGAACTGGACTTTATCAGAAGGTTCTCTCAGTTTTGAATGAGAAATTATGACAGAAAGAGAGGATCGCTGAGAATATCCAGATCTGAAAAGCAACTGGCTATGGTGACTGCTTTGTGATATGACCATTGACATGAAGAATTGACGCACCATGCAGGATTATGATCTATTCAGAGACAACAAAGAGAAAAGGAATGACTCTCTCAATATGGGAAAGCATCAGGCATTGCTGCCTACATTGGGAAAGGCACAGGAATTCAAAAGGTCTCCAAATTTTGCAGTCAGGGTGGGCACGAGTCCTGCCATCTCTTCTTGCCCTCATCCCATTGTATATTTATGGCCAATTCATCAGAGAGGATCATTGAGATTCTCTGTAATGAATTCACCGCTTCCAACTCTTTTGAGTCTTTCTTTCAGGCATGTAACAGCCCATACCTTCAACTCAATGTACCCTCTAGGGTCTAGTACAGTGCTTCTCAGAGGCAGAATATGGCCGCAAAGAGCTGGAGAGATGGCGCAGACAGCAAACTGCTCATCTCTCAAAATTTAGGAGATCAAAGCCCGTCTGCACTCTAACTGTCTTCCCTTAAAATGCAAGAGTGCTAGCCATGTTCTGGAAGCATCATGGTGGTCAAGATGGCCACTTCTCTGGACCTCAGAGGGGTTATGTGTGAGTCAATCAACGTCCTCAGAAACCTGTTGTCATCATCGATCCAGAGAAGGCAGCTTTTGACACATGAGCATTCCCAGTGACACTGGAAAGCAGTGAGAGATAGACTCTTTGGCTTTGAAGAGGAAGATCAGCATTGTGCAGCAGGCTTCTTTCTCAGGATCTCAACTGAGGTCAAGCATCAATGAGATCACAAAGACATTTTCTCCTATACTTTAGAGCCCATTTGTCATCAACACATATCAACACTCTACTGTGCCACACGAACCAAAAAAGAAAGATAAACACATCAAGAATTTTGAGGAGTCGAATTTGATCTTGACAACTAGCTTCATGGACAAAAAGAAGAAAAGTATAAAATAAAATGCACCAAAAATATAGGAGTGTACTTCATATGTTTCAAAGGGCAAAACTGGTACTGGATTTCTTGATTATCTAGTCAAGGTGGAAGGTTTTGATAGTTTTATATTCCTGCAACTTCAGTGTGTCTTCCTTATCATCACCATCATCATCATCATCATGATCATCCTCATCATCCTCATCCACCATCATCATCGATCATATGAACACCATCATCATTGTCTTATGCCTTATCCTCCTCCCTGTCTACCACACAATTCTTTCCTCAGTTTACCTTTATGGACATTGCAGTTATTCCCACAAGTTTCCAGGTTGCTTTCATCATGAAATTCTTATCCTAACAACCTCAACTTCATGGCTTTACCGTACTGTTATCATGAGAGGAAACGCAGCAGAACCAACAAAAAGAGGCAGCTATCACCAATGAATTAAAATTCAATTTCATGTTTGTTATGGAGTGTTCTGTGTGTCTGTGTCTCTTGAGACACCATGCACTTTTATTTTCAGGAAAATCTGCAAAGGTTCCCCTTCAAATTTCATATTAGGTTACTATTATATAGGAGTCCAGATTGGTTCCACACATTCTTATTTTTCAGATTTTAGATCAAATGCTTTCTGCCAAACATATATGATCAACCTGCTATTTGCAGAGGCTCTCCATGAAATCAGACATGCTCAGATGCACCAGGAACCTGGAGATCTGACAAAAGAGTTGTGAACCTCACAGGGAGACATTTCTGATTCACACCAATTAAAGTCAGAATAGCACAACACTTCTCTCGCTTCTCGGTGCGCTAAGAAGCTACATTCAAGGGTGGACCCTGTTGCAATTCTCAGGAAGAGGACTGCCCCAAAGGGGTGGAAAGAAGTGTTGGGTGAATGGAGGTCAGGTGAAAAACCCTTGGATCATGAGGTGCTTGAAAAGTGAGCATCTTACATGTACCATCCTTCCAAAGGATTGAAACTGACGGTGGTTTGAACAGACAGTTTTGAATACCCTTCACACAAAAGAGGTCAGTCAATTGATACGTATGCAGTCGATGGTAATGTTTCTTTACCTTTTCACCAGCTGGAGAGGGGCATTCCCCAAAGAGACCTAATATGTCAAAGGACTGCAGAGTGATAGACTTGAGGATATGGGCAGGACCAAAGACATAATGGTCAGGAGAGTATCATCTTAGAAATTAGAGTTTGAGCAGTCACGAAGTCAAAGATGCTGACTTTTAGAAATGCCCAGTGTTAGCAAAAATCAGTGAGTCCAAAGACAGAGACTCAGTGCTTACCTTTTCTGCACAAAGAATAGGACGATCTCTGGCTTTCTGTCCTGTAACAGTAGAGAAATAAGAGTTATCAGGGATGCTAAGTTCTCCGCACAACACTGTCTGCTTCGCCTTATGCGGAGTACCTAGCAAACTCAACCTTTCCAACCAACATTTACCTGTTTATTCCTTCCTGTAGTTTTGCTTGTCTTATCATGACCCTTTCACTCCTGTTTGCTTCTACTAACGCTGCCAGTCTCTGTCCTTTAGACCATAACCTAAGTGGAAACAATTGTTTTGCCTTTGATATACTCGTGGCAGATGGACAGTAGCATGGGGAGGACATGGCACATATGGCACCCACTCATTTGTCCTGACATCTTCTCTTCCACTTCTCCTAGCACACGGTATCTGCTTCACGAAGCATGAGGTCTAACAGTACCTATGAGGCTGCTTTCATATCTTTAAGAAGACATGGCCGAGCAAACATTTCCCTTGATGCGTATCATCCTCTGGTTCCTCCTGTGAAAAAGGTTTTCACCCTAGCACCGTGATGGCGTTATGGAATGAGGGATGAAACAGAGACATCCATCCAAAAGTAGACAATGTCTGGACTTTAGGCACTCCACTTAATCCCAAGAAAGGGAGCAGCTTTGAAAATGTAATGTTTGCAAGACTTATTTCTCTGAAGGATAGGAAATGACAACATTAACTAAACTGGTGGATGGCAATCATCCATTCCTTTCCTAAGTTCTGTTTCCGAATGACGTATGTCATTGCAAGAGAAGGAGGTGTTCTCCATTCGAATTCCCTTCCCATGTACAGTGTTGGTGATCGTAGACAATCACTTGATCTTTTCTGAAACCTAGGGATTTTCTTTCATCATGTGTGTGTGTGTGTGTGTGTGTGTGTGTGTGTGTGTTATATGAAGCCTACCTCTGAATCATTTTCTGCTAGATGGGAATTGGGTGCTGAGTGAAGTATTTGCCTTCCCCCCCTGTTCCATGTAAAAACTTCAGGTGTCTGCTGCATTCTTTACACTCCTCGTGGGCATGCTTCCCATTTGTTTCCCCAGCTGATTGGTTTGGAGGCCTGGCTGGAACTGAAACACTTGATGGACGTTGGAATTGTGTCTATGTGACAACCATACTCTTTGTGAATCTCTCAGCATGCAAATAGATCCAAACAATGTAAACAACGTGAAGGTCCCAACCTTTACAGAGGAGGCTGGTAAAAAGGCAGATTTGAACTGGACTTTATCAGAAGGTTCTCTCAGTTTTGAATGAGAAATTATGACAGAAAGAGAGGATCGCTGAGAATATCCAGATCTGAAAAGCAACTGGCTATGGTGACTGCTGTGTGATATGACCATTGACATGAAGAATTGATGCACCATGCAGGATTATGATCTATTCAGAGACAACAAAGAGAAAAGGAATGACTCTCTCAATATGGGAAAGCATCAGGCATTGCTGCCTACATTGGGAAAGGCACAGGAATTCAAAAGGTCTCCAAATTTTGCAGTCAGGGTGGGCACGAGTCCTGCCATCTCTTCTTGCCCTCATCCCATTGTATATTTATGGCCAATTCATCAGAGAGGATCATTGAGATTCTCTGTAATGAATTCACCGCTTCCAACTCTTTTGAGTCTTTCTTTCAGGCATGTAACAGCCCATACCTTCAACTCAATGTACCCTCTAGGGTCTAGTACAGTGCTTCTCAGAGGCAGAATATGGCCGCAAAGAGCTGGACAGATGTCGCAGACAGCAAACTGCTCATCTCTCAAAATTTAGGAGATCAAAGCCCGTCTGCACTCTAACTGTCTTCCCTTAAAATGCAAGAGTGCTAGCCATGTTCTGGAAGCATCATGGTGGTCAAGATGGCCACTTCTCTGGACCTCAGAGGGGTTATGTGTGAGTCAATCAACGTCCTCAGAAACCTGTTGTCATCATCGATCCAGAGAAGGCAGCTTTTGACACATGAGCATTCCCAGTGACACTGGAAAGCAGTGAGAGATAGACTCTTTGGCTTTGAAGAGGAAGATCAGCATTGTGCAGCAGGCTTCTTTCTCAGGATCTCAACTGAGGTCAAGCATCAATGAGATCACAAAGACATTTTCTCCTATACTTTAGAGCCCATTTGTCATCAACACATATCAACACTCTACTGTGCCACACGAACCAAAAAAGAAAGATAAACACATCAAGAATTTTGAGGAGTCGAATTTGATCTTGACAACTAGCTTCATGGACAAAAAGAAGAAAAGTATAAAATAAAATGCACCAAAAATATAGGAGTGTACTTCATATGTTTCAAAGGGCAAAACTGGTACTGGATTTCTTGATTATCTAGTCAAGGTGGAAGGTTTTGATAGTTTTATATTCCTGCAACTTCAGTGTGTCTTCCTTATTATCACTATCATCATCATGATCATGATCATGATCATCATCATGATCATCCTCATCATCCTCATCCATCATCATCATCAATCATATGAACACCATCATCATTGTCTTATGCCTTATCCTCCTCCCTGTCTTCCACACAATTCTTTCCTCAGTTTACCTTTATGGACATTGCAGTTATTCCCACAAGTTTCCAGGTTGCTTTCATCATGAAATTCTTATCCTAACAACCTCAACTTCATGGCTTTACCGTACTGTTATCATGAGAGGAAACGCAGCAGAACCAACAAAAAGAGGCAGCTATCACCAATGAATTAAAATTCAATTTCATGTTTGTTATGGAGTGTTCTGTGTTTCTGTGTCTCTTGGGAAACCATGCACTTTTATTTTCAGGAAAATCTGCAAAGGTTCCCCTTCAAATTTCATATTAGGTTACTATTATATAGGAGTCCAGATTGGTTCCACACATTCTTAATTTTCAGATTTTAGATCAAATGCTTTCTGCCAAACATATATGATCAACCTGCTATTTGCAGAGGCTCTCCATGAAATCAGACATGCTCAGATGCACCAGGAACCTGGAGATCTGACAAAAGAGTTGTGAACCTCACAGGGAGACATTTCTGATTCACACCAATTAAAGTCAGAATAGCACAACACTTCTCTCGCTTCTCGGTGCGCTAAGAAGCTACATTCAAGGGTGGACCCTGTTGCAATTCTCAGGAAGAGGACTGCCCCAAAGGGGTGGAAAGAAGTGCTGGGTGAATGGAGGTCAGGTGAAAAACCCTTGGATCATGAGGTGCTTGAAAAGTGAGCATCTTACATGTACCATCCTTCCAAAGGATTGAAACTGACGGTGGTTTGAACAGACAGTTTTGAATACCCTTCACACAAAAGAGGTCAGTCAATTGATACGTATGCAGTCGATGGTAATGTTTCTTTACCTTTTCACCAGCTGGAGAGGGGCATTCCCCAAAGAGACCTAATATGTCAAAGGACTGCAGAGTGATAGACTTGAGGATATGGGCAGGACCAAAGACATAATGGTCAGGAGAGTATCATCTTAGAAATTAGAGTTTGAGCAGTCACGAAGTCAAAGATGCTGACTTTTAGAAATGCCCAGTGTTAGCAAAAATCAGTGAGTCCAAAGACAGAGACTCAGTGCTTACCTTTTCTGCACAAAGAATAGGACGATCTCTGGCTTTCTGTCCTGTAACAGTAGAGAAATAAGAGTTATCAGGGATGCTAAGTTCTCCGCACAACACTGTCTGCTTCGCCTTATGCGGAGTACCTAGCAAACTCAACCTTTCCAACCAACATTTACCTGTTTATTCCTTCCTGTAGTTTTGCTTGTCTTATCATGACCCTTTCACTCCTGTTTGCTTCTACTAACGCTGCCAGTCTCTGTCCTTTAGACCATAACCTAAGTGGAAACAATTGTTTTGCCTTTGATATACTCGTGGCAGATGGACAGTAGCATGGGGAGGACATGGCACATATGGCACCCACTCATTTGTCCTGACATCTTCTCTTCCACTTCTCCTAGCACACGGTATCTGCTTCACGAAGCATGAGGTCTAACAGTACCTATGAGGCTGCTTTCATATCTTTAAGAAGACATGGCCGAGCAAACATTTCCCTTGATGCGTATCATCCTCTGGTTCCTCCTGTGAAAAAGGTTTTCACCCTAGCACCGTGATGGCGTTATGGAATGAGGGATGAAACAGAGACATCCATCCAAAAGTAGACAATGTCTGGACTTTAGGCACTCCACTTAATCCCAAGAAAGGGAGCAGCTTTGAAAATGTAATGTTTGCAAGACTTATTTCTCTGAAGGATAGGAAATGACAACATTAACTAAACTGGTGGATGGCAATCATCCATTCCTTTCCTAAGTTCTGTTTCCGAATGACGTATGTCATTGCAAGAGAAGGAGGTGTTCTCCATTCGAATTCCCTTCCCATGTACAGTGTTGGTGATCGTAGACAATCCCTTGATCTTTTCTGAAACCTAGGGATTTTCTTTCATTGTGTGTGTGTGTGTGTGTGTGTGTGTGTGTGTGTGTGTTATATGAAGCCTACCTCTGAATCATTTTCTGCTAGATGGGAATTGGGTGCTGAGTGAAGTATTTGCCTTCCCCCCCTGTTCCATGTAAAAACTTCAGGTGTCTGCTGCATTCTTTACACTCCTCGTGGGCATGCTTCCCATTTGTTTCCCCAGCTGATTGGTTTGGAGGCCTGGCTGGAACTGAAACACTTGATGGACGTTGGAATTGTGTCTATGTGACAACCATACTCTTTGTGAATCTCTCAGCATGCAAATAGATCCAAACAATGTAAACAACGTGAAGGTCCCAACCTTTACAGAGGAGGCTGGTAAAAAGGCAGATTTGAACTGGACTTTATCAGAAGGTTCTCTCAGTTTTGAATGAGAAATTATGACAGAAAGAGAGGATCGCTGAGAATATCCAGATCTGAAAAGCAACTGGCTATGGTGACTGCTGTGTGATATGACCATTGACATGAAGAATTGATGCACCATGCAGGATTATGATCTATTCAGAGACAACAAAGAGAAAAGGAATGACTCTCTCAATATGGGAAAGCATCAGGCATTGCTGCCTACATTGGGAAAGGCACAGGAATTCAAAAGGTCTCCAAATTTTGCAGTCAGGGTGGGCACGAGTCCTGCCATCTCTTCTTGCCCTCATCCCATTGTATATTTATGGCCAATTCATCAGAGAGGATCATTGAGATTCTCTGTAATGAATTCACCGCTTCCAACTCTTTTGAGTCTTTCTTTCAGGCATGTAACAGCCCATACCTTCAACTCAATGTACCCTCTAGGGTCTAGTACAGTGCTTCTCAGAGGCAGAATATGGCCGCAAAGAGCTGGACAGATGTCGCAGACAGCAAACTGCTCATCTCTCAAAATTTAGGAGATCAAAGCCCGTCTGCACTCTAACTGTCTTCCCTTAAAATGCAAGAGTGCTAGCCATGTTCTGGAAGCATCATGGTGGTCAAGATGGCCACTTCTCTGGACCTCAGAGGGGTTATGTGTGAGTCAATCAACGTCCTCAGAAACCTGTTGTCATCATCGATCCAGAGAAGGCAGCTTTTGACACATGAGCATTCCCAGTGACACTGGAAAGCAGTGAGAGATAGACTCTTTGGCTTTGAAGAGGAAGATCAGCATTGTGCAGCAGGCTTCTTTCTCAGGATCTCAACTGAGGTCAAGCATCAATGAGATCACAAAGACATTTTCTCCTATACTTTAGAGCCCATTTGTCATCAACACATATCAACACTCTACTGTGCCACACGAACCAAAAAAGAAAGATAAACACATCAAGAATTTTGAGGAGTCGAATTTGATCTTGACAACTAGCTTCATGGACAAAAAGAAGAAAAGTATAAAATAAAATGCACCAAAAATATAGGAGTGTACTTCATATGTTTCAAAGGGCAAAACTGGTACTGGATTTCTTGATTATCTAGTCAAGGTGGAAGGTTTTGATAGTTTTATATTCCTGCAACTTCAGTGTGTCTTCCTTATCATCACCATCATCATCATCATCATGATCATCCTCATCATCCTCATCCATCATCATCATCAATCATATGAACACCATCATCATTGTCTTATGCCTTATCCTCCTCCCTGTCTACCACACAATTCTTTCCTCAGTTTACCTTTATGGACATTGCAGTTATTCCCACAAGTTTCCAGGTTGCTTTCATCATGAAATTCTTATCCTAACAACCTCAACTTCATGGCTTTACCGTACTGTTATCATGAGAGGAAACGCAGCAGAACCAACAAAAAGAGGCAGCTATCACCAATGAATTAAAATTCAATTTCATGTTTGTTATGGAGTGTTCTGTGTTTCTGTGTCTCTTGGGACACCATGCACTTTTATTTTCAGGAAAATCTGCAAAGGTTCCACTTCAAATTTCATATTAGGTTACTATTATATAGGAGTCCAGATTGGTTCCACACATTCTTATTTTTCAGATTTTAGATCAAATGCTTTCTGCCAAACATATATGATCAACCTGCTATTTGCAGAGGCTCTCCATGATATCAGACATGCTCAGATGCACCAGGAACCTGGAGATCTGACAAAAGAGTTGTGAACCTCACAGGGAGACATTTCTGATTCACACCAATTAAAGTCAGAATAGCACAACATTTCTCTCGCTTCTCGGTGCGCTAAGAAGCTACATTCAAGGGTGGACCCTGTTGCAATTCTCAGGAAGAGGACTGCCCCAAAGGGGTGGAAAGAAGTGCTGGGTGAATGGAGGTCAGGTGAAAAACCCTTGGATCATGAGGTGCTTGAAAAGTGAGCATCTTACATGTACCATCCTTCCAAAGGATTGAAACTGACGGTGGTTTGAACAGACAGTTTTGAATACCCTTCACACAAAAGAGGTCAGTCAATTGATACGTATGCAGTCGATGGTAATGATTCTTTACCTTTTCACCAGCTGGAGAGGGGCATTCCCCAAAGAGACCTAATATGTCAAAGGACTGCAGAGTGATAGACTTGAGGATATGGGCAGGACCAAAGACATAATGGTCAGGAGAGTATCATCTTAGAAATTAGAGTTTGAGCAGTCACGAAGTCAAAGATGCTGACTTTTAGAAATGCCCAGTGTTAGCAAAAATCAGTGAGTCCAAAGACAGAGACTCAGTGCTTACCTTTTCTGCACAAAGAATAGGACGATCTCTGGCTTTCTGTCCTGTAACAGTAGAGAAATAAGAGTTATCAGGGATGCTAAGTTCTCCGCACAACACTGTCTGCTTCGCCTTATGCAGAGTACCTAGCAAACTCAACCTTTCCAACCAACATTTACCTGTTTATTCCTTCCTGTAGTTTTGCTTGTCTTATCATGACCCTTTCACTCCTGTTTGCTTCTACTAATGCTGCCAGTCTCTGTCCTTTAGACCATAACCTAAGTGGAAACAATTGTTTTGCCTTTGATATACTCGTGGCAGATGGACAGTAGCATGGGGAGGACATGGCACATATGGCTCCCACTCATTTGTCCTGACATCTTCTCTTCCACTTCTCCTAGCACACGGTATCTGCTTCACGAAGCATGAGGTCTAACAGTACCTATGAGGCTGCTTTCATATCTTTAAGAAGACATGGCCGAGCAAACATTTCCCTTGATGCGTATCATCCTCTGGTTCCTCCTGTGAAAAAGGTTTTCACCCTAGCACCGCGATGGCGTTATGGAATGAGGGATGAAACAGAGACATCCATCCAAAAGTAGACAATGTCTGGACTTTAGGCACTCCACTTAATCCCAAGAAAGGGAGCAGCTTTGAAAATGTAATGTTTGCAAGACTTATTTCTCTGAAGGATAGGAAATGACAACATTAACTAAACTGGTGGATGGCAATCATCCATTCCTTTCCTAAGTTCTGTTTCCGAATGATGTATATCATTTCAAGAGAAGGAGGTGTTCTCCATTCGAATTCCCTTCCCATGTACAGTGTTGGTGATCGTAGACAATCCCTTGATCTTTTCTGAAACCTAGGGATTTTCTTTCATCGTGTGTGTGTGTGTGTGTGTGTGTGTGTGTGTGTGTGTGTGTGTGTGTGTTATATGAAGCCTACCTCTGAATCATTTTCTGCTAGATGGGAATTGGGTGCTGAGTGAAGTATTTGCCTTCCCCCCCTGTTCCATGTAAAAACTTCAGGTGTCTGCTGCATTCTTTACGCTCCTCGTGGGCATGCTTCCCATTTGTTTCCCCAGCTGATTGGTTTGGAGGCCTGGCTGGAAGTGAAACACTTGATGGATGTTGGAATTGTGTCTATGTGACAACCATACTCTTTGTGAATCTCTCAGCATGCAAATAGATCCAAACAATGTAAACAACGTGAAGGTCCCAACCTTTACAGAGGAGGCTGGTAAAAAGGCAGATTTGAACTGGACTTTATCAGAAGGTTCTCTCAGTTTTGAATGAGAAATTATGACAGAAAGAGAGGATCGCTGAGAATATCCAGATCTGAAAAGCAACTGGCTATGGTGACTGCTGTGTGATATGACCATTGACATGAAGAATTGATGCACCATGCAGGATTATGATCTATTCAGAGACAACAAAGAGAAAAGGAATGACTCTCTCAATATGGGAAAGCATCAGGCATTGCTGCCTACATTGGGAAAGGCACAGGAATTCAAAAGGTCTCCAAATTTTGCAGTCAGGGTGGGCACGAGTCCTGCCATCTCTTCTTGCCCTCATCCCATTGTATATTTATGGCCAATTCATCAGAGAGGATCATTGAGATTCTCTGTAATGAATTCACCGCTTCCAACTCTTTTGAGTCTTTCTTTCAGGCATGTAACAGCCCATACCTTCAACTCAATGTACCCTCTAGGGTCTAGTACAGTGCTTCTCAGAGGCAGAATATGGCCGCAAAGAGCTGGACAGATGTCGCAGACAGCAAACTGCTCATCTCTCAAAATTTAGGAGATCAAAGCCCGTCTGCACTCTAACTGTCTTCCCTTAAAATGCAAGAGTGCTAGCCATGTTCTGGAAGCATCATGGTGGTCAAGATGGCCACTTCTCTGGACCTCAGAGGGGTTATGTGTGAGTCAATCAACGTCCTCAGAAACCTGTTGTCATCATCGATCCAGAGAAGGCAGCTTTTGACACATGAGCATTCCCAGTGACACTGGAAAGCAGTGAGAGATAGACTCTTTGGCTTTGAAGAGGAAGATCAGCATTGTGCAGCAGGCTTCTTTCTCAGGATCTCAACTGAGGTCAAGCATCAATGAGATCACAAAGACATTTTCTCCTATACTTTAGAGCCCATTTGTCATCAACACATATCAACACTCTACTGTGCCACACGAACCAAAAAAGAAAGATAAACACATCAAGAATTTTGAGGAGTCGAATTTGATCTTGACAACTAGCTTCATGGACAAAAAGAAGAAAAGTATAAAATAAAATGCACCAAAAATATAGGAGTGTACTTCATATGTTTCAAAGGGCAAAACTGGTACTGGATTTCTTGATTATCTAGTCAAGGTGGAAGGTTTTGATAGTTTTATATTCCTGCAACTTCAGTGTGTCTTCCTTATCATCACCATCATCATCATCATCATGATCATCCTCATCATCCTCATCCATCATCATCATCAATCATATGAACACCATCATCATTGTCTTATGCCTTATCCTCCTCCCTGTCTACCACACAATTCTTTCCTCAGTTTACCTTTGTGGACATTGCAGTTATTCCCACAAGTTTCCAGGTTGCTTTCATCATGAAATTCTTATCCTAACAACCTCAACTTCATGGCTTTACCGTACTGTTATCATGAGAGGAAACGCAGCAGAACCAACAAAAAGAGGCAGCTATCACCAATGAATTAAAATTCAATTTCATGTTTGTTATGGAGTGTTCTGTGTTTCTGTGTCTCTTGGGACACCATGCACTTTTATTTTCAGGAAAATCTGCAAAGGTTCCCCTTCAAATTTCATATTAGGTTACTATTATATAGGAGTCCAGATTGGTTCCACACATTCTTATTTTTCAGATTTTAGATCAAATGCTTTCTGCCAAACATATATGATCAACCTGCTATTTGCAGAGGCTCTCCATGAAATCAGACATGCTCAGATGCACCAGGAACCTGGAGATCTGACAAAAGAGTTGTGAACCTCACAGGGAGACATTTCTGATTCACACCAATTAAAGTCAGAATAGCACAACACTTCTCTCGCTTCTCGGTGCGCTAAGAAGCTACATTCAAGGGTGGACCCTGTTGCAATTCTCAGGAAGAGGACTGCCCCAAAGGGGTGGAAAGAAGTGCTGGGTGAATGGAGGTCAGGTGAAAAACCCTTGGATCATGAGGTGCTTGAAAAGTGAGCATCTTACATGTACCATCCTCCCAAAGGATTGAAACTGACGGTGGTTTGAACAGACAGTTTTGAATACCCTTCACACAAAAGAGGTCAGTCAATTGATACGTATGCAGTCGATGGTAATGTTTCTTTACCTTTTCACCAGCTGGAGAGGGGCATTCCCCAAAGAGACCTAATATGTCAAAGGACTGCAGAGTGATAGACTTGAGGATATGGGCAGGACCAAAGACATAATGGTCAGGAGAGTATCATCTTAGAAATTAGAGTTTGAGCAGTCACGAAGTCAAAGATGCTGACTTTTAGAAATGCCCAGTGTTAGCAAAAATCAGTGAGTCCAAAGACAGAGACTCAGTGCTTACCTTTTCTGCACAAAGAATAGGACGATCTCTGGCTTTCTGTCCTGTAACAGTAGAGAAATAAGAGTTATCAGGGATGCTAAGTTCTCCGCACAACACTGTCTGCTTCGCCTTATGCAGAGTACCTAGCAAACTCAACCTTTCCAACCAACATTTACCTGTTTATTCCTTCCTGTAGTTTTGCTTGTCTTATCATGACCCTTTCATTCCTGTTTGCTTCTACTAATGCTGCCAGTCTCTGTCCTTTAGACCATAACCTAAGTGGAAACAATTGTTTTGCCTTTGATATACTCGTGGCAGATGGACAGTAGCATGGGGAGGACATGGCACATATGGCTCCCACTCATTTGTCCTGACATCTTCTCTTCCACTTCTCCTAGCACACGGTATCTGCTTCACGAAGCATGAGGTCTAACAGTACCTATGAGGCTGCTTTCATATCTTTAAGAAGACATGGCCGAGCAAACATTTCCCTTGATGCGTATCATCCTCTGGTTCCTCCTGTGAAAAAGGTTTTCACCCTAGCACCGCGATGGCGTTATGGAATGAGGGATGAAACAGAGACATCCATCCAAAAGTAGACAATGTCTGGACTTTAGGCACTCCACTTAATCCCAAGAAAGGGAGCAGCTTTGAAAATGTAATGTTTGCAAGACTTATTTCTCTGAAGGATAGGAAATGACAACATTAACTAAACTGGTGGATGGCAATCATCCATTCCTTTCCTAAGTTCTGTTTCCGAATGATGTATATCATTTCAAGAGAAGGAGGTGTTCTCCATTCGAATTCCCTTCCCATGTACAGTGTTGGTGATCGTAGACAATCCCTTGATCTTTTCTGAAACCTAGGGATTTTCTTTCATCGTGTGTGTGTGTGTGTGTGTGTGTGTGTGTGTGTGTTATATGAAGCCTACCTCTGAATCATTTTCTGCTAGATGGGAATTGGGTGCTGAGTGAAGTATTTGCCTTCCCCCCCTGTTCCATGTAAAAACTTCAGGTGTCTGCTGCATTCTTTACGCTCCTCGTGGGCATGCTTCCCATTTCTTTCCCCAGCTGATTGGTTTGGAGGCCTGGCTGGAAGTGAAACACTTGATGGACGTTGGAATTGTGTCTATGTGACAACCATACTCTTTGTGAATCTCTCAGCATGCAAATAGATCCAAACAATGTAAACAACGTGAAGGTCCCAACCTTTACAGAGGAGGCTGGTAAAAAGGCAGATTTGAACTGGACTTTATCAGAAGGTTCTCTCAGTTTTGAATGAGAAATTATGACAGAAAGAGAGGATCGCTGAGAATATCCAGATCTGAAAAGCAACTGGCTATGGTGACTGCTGTGTGATATGACCATTGACATGAAGAATTGATGCACCATGCAGGATTATGATCTATTCAGAGACAACAAAGAGAAAAGGAATGACTCTCTCAATATGGGAAAGCATCAGGCATTGCTGCCTACATTGGGAAAGGCACAGGAATTCAAAAGGTCTCCAAATTTTGCAGTCAGGGTGGGCACGAGTCCTGCCATCTCTTCTTGCCCTCATCCCATTGTATATTTATGGCCAATTCATCAGAGAGGATCATTGAGATTCTCTGTAATGAATTCACCGCTTCCAACTCTTTTGAGTCTTTCTTTCAGGCATGTAACAGCCCATACCTTCAACTCAATGTACCCTCTAGGGTCTAGTACAGTGCTTCTCAGAGGCAGAATATGGCCGCAAAGAGCTGGAGAGATGGCGCAGACAGCAAACTGCTCATCTCTCAAAATTTAGGAGATCAAAGCCCGTCTGCACTCTAACTGTCTTCCCTTAAAATGCAAGAGTGCTAGCCATGTTCTGGAAGCATCATGGTGGTCAAGATGGCCACTTCTCTGGACCTCAGAGGGGTTATGTGTGAGTCAATCAACGTCCTCAGAAACCTGTTGTCATCATCGATCCAGAGAAGGCAGCTTTTGACACATGAGCATTCCCAGTGACACTGGAAAGCAGTGAGAGATAGACTCTTTGGCTTTGAAGAGGAAGATCAGCATTGTGCAGCAGGCTTCTTTCTCAGGATCTCAACTGAGGTCAAGCATCAATGAGATCACAAAGACATTTTCTCCTATACTTTAGAGCCCATTTGTCATCAACACATATCAACACTCTACTGTGCCACACGAACCAAAAAAGAAAGATAAACACATCAAGAATTTTGAGGAGTCGAATTTGATCTTGACAACTAGCTTCATGGACAAAAAGAAGAAAAGTATAAAATAAAATGCACCAAAAATATAGGAGTGTACTTCATATGTTTCAAAGGGCAAAACTGGTACTGGATTTCTTGATTATCTAGTCAAGGTGGAAGGTTTTGATAGTTTTATATTCCTGCAACTTCAGTGTGTCTTCCTTATTATCACTATCATCATCATGATCATGATCATGATCATCATCATGATCATCCTCATCATCCTCATCCATCATCATCATCAATCATATGAACACCATCATCATTGTCTTATGCCTTATCCTCCTCCCTGTCTTCCACACAATTCTTTCCTCAGTTTACCTTTATGGACATTGCAGTTATTCCCACAAGTTTCCAGGTTGCTTTCATCATGAAATTCTTATCCTAACAACCTCAACTTCATGGCTTTACCGTACTGTTATCATGAGAGGAAACGCAGCAGAACCAACAAAAAGAGGCAGCTATCACCAATGAATTAAAATTCAATTTCATGTTTGTTATGGAGTGTTCTGTGTTTCTGTGTCTCTTGGGAAACCATGCACTTTTATTTTCAGGAAAATCTGCAAAGGTTCCCCTTCAAATTTCATATTAGGTTACTATTATATAGGAGTCCAGATTGGTTCCACACATTCTTAATTTTCAGATTTTAGATCAAATGCTTTCTGCCAAACATATATGATCAACCTGCTATTTGCAGAGGCTCTCCATGAAATCAGACATGCTCAGATGCACCAGGAACCTGGAGATCTGACAAAAGAGTTGTGAACCTCACAGGGAGACATTTCTGATTCACACCAATTAAAGTCAGAATAGCACAACACTTCTCTCGCTTCTCGGTGCGCTAAGAAGCTACATTCAAGGGTGGACCCTGTTGCAATTCTCAGGAAGAGGACTGCCCCAAAGGGGTGGAAAGAAGTGCTGGGTGAATGGAGGTCAGGTGAAAAACCCTTGGATCATGAGGTGCTTGAAAAGTGAGCATCTTACATGTACCATCCTTCCAAAGGATTGAAACTGACGGTGGTTTGAACAGACAGTTTTGAATACCCTTCACACAAAAGAGGTCAGTCAATTGATACGTATGCAGTCGATGGTAATGTTTCTTTACCTTTTCACCAGCTGGAGAGGGGCATTCCCCAAAGAGACCTAATATGTCAAAGGACTGCAGAGTGATAGACTTGAGGATATGGGCAGGACCAAAGACATAATGGTCAGGAGAGTATCATCTTAGAAATTAGAGTTTGAGCAGTCACGAAGTCAAAGATGCTGACTTTTAGAAATGCCCAGTGTTAGCAAAAATCAGTGAGTCCAAAGACAGAGACTCAGTGCTTACCTTTTCTGCACAAAGAATAGGACGATCTCTGGCTTTCTGTCCTGTAACAGTAGAGAAATAAGAGTTATCAGGGATGCTAAGTTCTCCGCACAACACTGTCTGCTTCGCCTTATGCGGAGTACCTAGCAAACTCAACCTTTCCAACCAACATTTACCTGTTTATTCCTTCCTGTAGTTTTGCTTGTCTTATCATGACCCTTTCACTCCTGTTTGCTTCTACTAACGCTGCCAGTCTCTGTCCTTTAGACCATAACCTAAGTGGAAACAATTGTTTTGCCTTTGATATACTCGTGGCAGATGGACAGTAGCATGGGGAGGACATGGCACATATGGCACCCACTCATTTGTCCTGACATCTTCTCTTCCACTTCTCCTAGCACACGGTATCTGCTTCACGAAGCATGAGGTCTAACAGTACCTATGAGGCTGCTTTCATATCTTTAAGAAGACATGGCCGAGCAAACATTTCCCTTGATGCGTATCATCCTCTGGTTCCTCCTGTGAAAAAGGTTTTCACCCTAGCACCGTGATGGCGTTATGGAATGAGGGATGAAACAGAGACATCCATCCAAAAGTAGACAATGTCTGGACTTTAGGCACTCCACTTAATCCCAAGAAAGGGAGCAGCTTTGAAAATGTAATGTTTGCAAGACTTATTTCTCTGAAGGATAGGAAATGACAACATTAACTAAACTGGTGGATGGCAATCATCCATTCCTTTCCTAAGTTCTGTTTCCGAATGACGTATGTCATTGCAAGAGAAGGAGGTGTTCTCCATTCGAATTCCCTTCCCATGTACAGTGTTGGTGATCGTAGACAATCCCTTGATCTTTTCTGAAACCTAGGGATTTTCTTTCATTGTGTGTGTGTGTGTGTGTGTGTGTGTGTGTGTGTGTGTTATATGAAGCCTACCTCTGAATCATTTTCTGCTAGATGGGAATTGGGTGCTGAGTGAAGTATTTGCCTTCCCCCCCTGTTCCATGTAAAAACTTCAGGTGTCTGCTGCATTCTTTACACTCCTCGTGGGCATGCTTCCCATTTGTTTCCCCAGCTGATTGGTTTGGAGGCCTGGCTGGAACTGAAACACTTGATGGACGTTGGAATTGTGTCTATGTGACAACCATACTCTTTGTGAATCTCTCAGCATGCAAATAGATCCAAACAATGTAAACAACGTGAAGGTCCCAACCTTTACAGAGGAGGCTGGTAAAAAGGCAGATTTGAACTGGACTTTATCAGAAGGTTCTCTCAGTTTTGAATGAGAAATTATGACAGAAAGAGAGGATCGCTGAGAATATCCAGATCTGAAAAGCAACTGGCTATGGTGACTGCTGTGTGATATGACCATTGACATGAAGAATTGATGCACCATGCAGGATTATGATCTATTCAGAGACAACAAAGAGAAAAGGAATGACTCTCTCAATATGGGAAAGCATCAGGCATTGCTGCCTACATTGGGAAAGGCACAGGAATTCAAAAGGTCTCCAAATTTTGCAGTCAGGGTGGGCACGAGTCCTGCCATCTCTTCTTGCCCTCATCCCATTGTATATTTATGGCCAATTCATCAGAGAGGATCATTGAGATTCTCTGTAATGAATTCACCGCTTCCAACTCTTTTGAGTCTTTCTTTCAGGCATGTAACAGCCCATACCTTCAACTCAATGTACCCTCTAGGGTCTAGTACAGTGCTTCTCAGAGGCAGAATATGGCCGCAAAGAGCTGGACAGATGTCGCAGACAGCAAACTGCTCATCTCTCAAAATTTAGGAGATCAAAGCCCGTCTGCACTCTAACTGTCTTCCCTTAAAATGCAAGAGTGCTAGCCATGTTCTGGAAGCATCATGGTGGTCAAGATGGCCACTTCTCTGGACCTCAGAGGGGTTATGTGTGAGTCAATCAACGTCCTCAGAAACCTGTTGTCATCATCGATCCAGAGAAGGCAGCTTTTGACACATGAGCATTCCCAGTGACACTGGAAAGCAGTGAGAGATAGACTCTTTGGCTTTGAAGAGGAAGATCAGCATTGTGCAGCAGGCTTCTTTCTCAGGATCTCAACTGAGGTCAAGCATCAATGAGATCACAAAGACATTTTCTCCTATACTTTAGAGCCCATTTGTCATCAACACATATCAACACTCTACTGTGCCACACGAACCAAAAAAGAAAGATAAACACATCAAGAATTTTGAGGAGTCGAATTTGATCTTGACAACTAGCTTCATGGACAAAAAGAAGAAAAGTATAAAATAAAATGCACCAAAAATATAGGAGTGTACTTCATATGTTTCAAAGGGCAAAACTGGTACTGGATTTCTTGATTATCTAGTCAAGGTGGAAGGTTTTGATAGTTTTATATTCCTGCAACTTCAGTGTGTCTTCCTTATCATCACCATCATCATCATCATCATGATCATCCTCATCATCCTCATCCATCATCATCATCAATCATATGAACACCATCATCATTGTCTTATGCCTTATCCTCCTCCCTGTCTACCACACAATTCTTTCCTCAGTTTACCTTTATGGACATTGCAGTTATTCCCACAAGTTTCCAGGTTGCTTTCATCATGAAATTCTTATCCTAACAACCTCAACTTCATGGCTTTACCGTACTGTTATCATGAGAGGAAACGCAGCAGAACCAACAAAAAGAGGCAGCTATCACCAATGAATTAAAATTCAATTTCATGTTTGTTATGGAGTGTTCTGTGTTTCTGTGTCTCTTGGGACACCATGCACTTTTATTTTCAGGAAAATCTGCAAAGGTTCCCCTTCAAATTTCATATTAGGTTACTATTATATAGGAGTCCAGATTGGTTCCACACATTCTTATTTTTCAGATTTTAGATCAAATGCTTTCTGCCAAACATATATGATCAACCTGCTATTTGCAGAGGCTCTCCATGATATCAGACATGCTCAGATGCACCAGGAACCTGGAGATCTGACAAAAGAGTTGTGAACCTCACAGGGAGACATTTCTGATTCACACCAATTAAAGTCAGAATAGCACAACATTTCTCTCGCTTCTCGGTGCGCTAAGAAGCTACATTCAAGGGTGGACCCTGTTGCAATTCTCAGGAAGAGGACTGCCCCAAAGGGGTGGAAAGAAGTGCTGGGTGAATGGAGGTCAGGTGAAAAACCCTTGGATCATGAGGTGCTTGAAAAGTGAGCATCTTACATGTACCATCCTCCCAAAGGATTGAAACTGACGGTGGTTTGAACAGACAGTTTTGAATACCCTTCACACAAAAGAGGTCAGTCAATTGATACGTATGCAGTCGATGGTAATGATTCTTTACCTTTTCACCAGCTGGAGAGGGGCATTCCCCAAAGAGACCTAATATGTCAAAGGACTGCAGAGTGATAGACTTGAGGATATGGGCAGGACCAAAGACATAATGGTCAGGAGAGTATCATCTTAGAAATTAGAGTTTGAGCAGTCACGAAGTCAAAGATGCTGACTTTTAGAAATGCCCAGTGTTAGCAAAAATCAGTGAGTCCAAAGACAGAGACTCAGTGCTTACCTTTTCTGCACAAAGAATAGGACGATCTCTGGCTTTCTGTCCTGTAACAGTAGAGAAATAAGAGTTATCAGGGATGCTAAGTTCTCCGCACAACACTGTCTGCTTCGCCTTATGCAGAGTACCTAGCAAACTCAACCTTTCCAACCAACATTTACCTGTTTATTCCTTCCTGTAGTTTTGCTTGTCTTATCATGACCCTTTCATTCCTGTTTGCTTCTACTAATGCTGCCAGTCTCTGTCCTTTAGACCATAACCTAAGTGGAAACAATTGTTTTGCCTTTGATATACTCGTGGCAGATGGACAGTAGCATGGGGAGGACATGGCACATATGGCTCCCACTCATTTGTCCTGACATCTTCTCTTCCACTTCTCCTAGCACACGGTATCTGCTTCACGAAGCATGAGGTCTAACAGTACCTATGAGGCTGCTTTCATATCTTTAAGAAGACATGGCCGAGCAAACATTTCCCTTGATGCGTATCATCCTCTGGTTCCTCCTGTGAAAAAGGTTTTCACCCTAGCACCGCGATGGCGTTATGGAATGAGGGATGAAACAGAGACATCCATCCAAAAGTAGACAATGTCTGGACTTTAGGCACTCCACTTAATCCCAAGAAAGGGAGCAGCTTTGAAAATGTAATGTTTGCAAGACTTATTTCTCTGAAGGATAGGAAATGACAACATTAACTAAACTGGTGGATGGCAATCATCCATTCCTTTCCTAAGTTCTGTTTCCGAATGATGTATATCATTTCAAGAGAAGGAGGTGTTCTCCATTCGAATTCCCTTCCCATGTACAGTGTTGGTGATCGTAGACAATCCCTTGATCTTTTCTGAAACCTAGGGATTTTCTTTCATCGTGTGTGTGTGTGTGTGTGTGTGTGTGTGTGTGTGTGTGTGTGTGTTATATGAAGCCTACCTCTGAATCATTTTCTGCTAGATGGGAATTGGGTGCTGAGTGAAGTATTTGCCTTCCCCCCCTGTTCCATGTAAAAACTTCAGGTGTCTGCTGCATTCTTTACGCTCCTCGTGGGCATGCTTCCCATTTCTTTCCCCAGCTGATTGGTTTGGAGGCCTGGCTGGAAGTGAAACACTTGATGGACGTTGGAATTGTGTCTATGTGACAACCATACTCTTTGTGAATCTCTCAGCATGCAAATAGATCCAAACAATGTAAACAACGTGAAGGTCCCAACCTTTACAGAGGAGGCTGGTAAAAAGGCAGATTTGAACTGGACTTTATCAGAAGGTTCTCTCAGTTTTGAATGAGAAATTATGACAGAAAGAGAGGATCGCTGAGAATATCCAGATCTGAAAAGCAACTGGCTATGGTGACTGCTGTGTGATATGACCATTGACATGAAGAATTGATGCACCATGCAGGATTATGATCTATTCAGAGACAACAAAGAGAAAAGGAATGACTCTCTCAATATGGGAAAGCATCAGGCATTGCTGCCTACATTGGGAAAGGCACAGGAATTCAAAAGGTCTCCAAATTTTGCAGTCAGGGTGGGCACGAGTCCTGCCATCTCTTCTTGCCCTCATCCCATTGTATATTTATGGCCAATTCATCAGAGAGGATCATTGAGATTCTCTGTAATGAATTCACCGCTTCCAACTCTTTTGAGTCTTTCTTTCAGGCATGTAACAGCCCATACCTTCAACTCAATGTACCCTCTAGGGTCTAGTACAGTGCTTCTCAGAGGCAGAATATGGCCGCAAAGAGCTGGACAGATGTCGCAGACAGCAAACTGCTCATCTCTCAAAATTTAGGAGATCAAAGCCCGTCTGCACTCTAACTGTCTTCCCTTAAAATGCAAGAGTGCTAGCCATGTTCTGGAAGCATCATGGTGGTCAAGATGGCCACTTCTCTGGACCTCAGAGGGGTTATGTGTGAGTCAATCAACGTCCTCAGAAACCTGTTGTCATCATCGATCCAGAGAAGGCAGCTTTTGACACATGAGCATTCCCAGTGACACTGGAAAGCAGTGAGAGATAGACTCTTTGGCTTTGAAGAGGAAGATCAGCATTGTGCAGCAGGCTTCTTTCTCAGGATCTCAACTGAGGTCAAGCATCAATGAGATCACAAAGACATTTTCTCCTATACTTTAGAGCCCATTTGTCATCAACACATATCAACACTCTACTGTGCCACACGAACCAAAAAAGAAAGATAAACACATCAAGAATTTTGAGGAGTCGAATTTGATCTTGACAACTAGCTTCATGGACAAAAAGAAGAAAAGTATAAAATAAAATGCACCAAAAATATAGGAGTGTACTTCATATGTTTCAAAGGGCAAAACTGGTACTGGATTTCTTGATTATCTAGTCAAGGTGGAAGGTTTTGATAGTTTTATATTCCTGCAACTTCAGTGTGTCTTCCTTATCATCACCATCATCATCATCATCATGATCATGATCATCATCATGATCATCCTCATCATCCTCATCCTCATCCATCATCATCATCAATCATATGAACACCATCATCATTGTCTTATGCCTTATCCTCCTCCCTGTCTACCACACAATTCTTTCCTCAGTTTACCTTTGTGGACATTGCAGTTATTCCCACAAGTTTCCAGGTTGCTTTCATCATGAAATTCTTATCCTAACAACCTCAACTTCATGGCTTTACCGTACTGTTATCATGAGAGGAAACGCAGCAGAACCAACAAAAAGAGGCAGCTATCACCAATGAATTAAAATTCAATTTCATGTTTGTTATGGAGTGTTCTGTGTTTCTGTGGCTCTTGGGACACCATGCACTTTTATTTTCAGGAAAATCTGCAAAGGTTCCCCTTCAAATTTCATATTAGGTTACTATTATATAGGAGTCCAGATTGGTTCCACACATTCTTATTTTTCAGATTTTAGATCAAATGCTTTCTGCCAAACATATATGATCAACCTGCTATTTGCAGAGGCTCTCCATGAAATCAGACATGCTCAGATGCACCAGGAACCTGGAGATCTGACAAAAGAGTTGTGAACCTCACAGGGAGACATTTCTGATTCACACCAATTAAAGTCAGAATAGCACAACACTTCTCTCGCTTCTCGGTGCGCTAAGAAGCTACATTCAAGGGTGGACCCTGTTGCAATTCTCAGGAAGAGGACTGCCCCAAAGGGGTGGAAAGAAGTGCTGGGTGAATGGAGGTCAGGTGAAAAACCCTTGGATCATGAGGTGCTTGAAAAGTGAGCATCTTACATGTACCATCCTCCCAAAGGATTGAAACTGACGGTGGTTTGAACAGACAGTTTTGAATACCCTTCACACAAAAGAGGTCAGTCAATTGATACGTATGCAGTCGATGGTAATGTTTCTTTACCTTTTCACCAGCTGGAGAGGGGCATTCCCCAAAGAGACCTAATATGTCAAAGGACTGCAGAGTGATAGACTTGAGGATATGGGCAGGACCAAAGACATAATGGTCAGGAGAGTATCATCTTAGAAATTAGAGTTTGAGCAGTCACGAAGTCAAAGATGTTGACTTTTAGAAATGCCCAGTGTTAGCAAAAATCAGTGAGTCCAAAGACAGAGACTCAGTGCTTACCTTTTCTGCACAAAGAATAGGACGATCTCTGGCTTTCTGTCCTGTAACAGTAGAGAAATAAGAGTTATCAGGGATGCTAAGTTCTCCGCACAACACTGTCTGCTTCGCCTTATGCAGAGTACCTAGCAAACTCAACCTTTCCAACCAACATTTACCTGTTTATTCCTTCCTGTAGTTTTGCTTGTCTTATCATGACCCTTTCATTCCTGTTTGCTTCTACTAATGCTGCCAGTCTCTGTCCTTTAGACCATAACCTAAGTGGAAACAATTGTTTTGCCTTTGATATACTCGTGGCAGATGGACAGTAGCATGGGGAGGACATGGCACATATGGCTCCCACTCATTTGTCCTGACATCTTCTCTTCCACTTCTCCTAGCACACGGTATCTGCTTCACGAAGCATGAGGTCTAACAGTACCTATGAGGCTGCTTTCATATCTTTAAGAAGACATGGCCGAGCAAACATTTCCCTTGATGCGTATCATCCTCTGGTTCCTCCTGTGAAAAAGGTTTTCACCCTAGCACCGCGATGGCGTTATGGAATGAGGGATGAAACAGAGACATCCATCCAAAAGTAGACAATGTCTGGACTTTAGGCACTCCACTTAATCCCAAGAAAGGGAGCAGCTTTGAAAATGTAATGTTTGCAAGACTTATTTCTCTGAAGGATAGGAAATGACAACATTAACTAAACTGGTGGATGGCAATCATCCATTCCTTTCCTAAGTTCTGTTTCCGAATGATGTATATCATTTCAAGAGAAGGAGGTGTTCTCCATTCGAATTCCCTTCCCATGTACAGTGTTGGTGATCGTAGACAATCCCTTGATCTTTTCTGAAACCTAGGGATTTTCTTTCATCGTGTGTGTGTGTGTGTGTGTGTGTGTGTGTGTGTGTGTGTGTGTGTTATATGAAGCCTACCTCTGAATCATTTTCTGCTAGATGGGAATTGGGTGCTGAGTGAAGTATTTGCCTTCCCCCCCTGTTCCATGTAAAAACTTCAGGTGTCTGCTGCATTCTTTACGCTCCTCGTGGGCATGCTTCCCATTTCTTTCCCCAGCTGATTGGTTTGGAGGCCTGGCTGGAAGTGAAACACTTGATGGACGTTGGAATTGTGTCTATGTGACAACCATACTCTTTGTGAATCTCTCAGCATGCAAATAGATCCAAACAATGTAAACAACGTGAAGGTCCCAACCTTTACAGAGGAGGCTGGTAAAAAGGCAGATTTGAACTGGACTTTATCAGAAGGTTCTCTCAGTTTTGAATGAGAAATTATGACAGAAAGAGAGGATCGCTGAGAATATCCAGATCTGAAAAGCAACTGGCTATGGTGACTGCTGTGTGATATGACCATTGACATGAAGAATTGATGCACCATGCAGGATTATGATCTATTCAGAGACAACAAAGAGAAAAGGAATGACTCTCTCAATATGGGAAAGCATCAGGCATTGCTGCCTACATTGGGAAAGGCACAGGAATTCAAAAGGTCTCCAAATTTTGCAGTCAGGGTGGGCACGAGTCCTGCCATCTCTTCTTGCCCTCATCCCATTGTATATTTATGGCCAATTCATCAGAGAGGATCATTGAGATTCTCTGTAATGAATTCACCGCTTCCAACTCTTTTGAGTCTTTCTTTCAGGCATGTAACAGCCCATACCTTCAACTCAATGTACCCTCTAGGGTCTAGTACAGTGCTTCTCAGAGGCAGAATATGGCCGCAAAGAGCTGGACAGATGTCGCAGACAGCAAACTGCTCATCTCTCAAAATTTAGGAGATCAAAGCCCGTCTGCACTCTAACTGTCTTCCCTTAAAATGCAAGAGTGCTAGCCATGTTCTGGAAGCATCATGGTGGTCAAGATGGCCACTTCTCTGGACCTCAGAGGGGTTATGTGTGAGTCAATCAACGTCCTCAGAAACCTGTTGTCATCATCGATCCAGAGAAGGCAGCTTTTGACACATGAGCATTCCCAGTGACACTGGAAAGCAGTGAGAGATAGACTCTTTGGCTTTGAAGAGGAAGATCAGCATTGTGCAGCAGGCTTCTTTCTCAGGATCTCAACTGAGGTCAAGCATCAATGAGATCACAAAGACATTTTCTCCTATACTTTAGAGCCCATTTGTCATCAACACATATCAACACTCTACTGTGCCACACGAACCAAAAAAGAAAGATAAACACATCAAGAATTTTGAGGAGTCGAATTTGATCTTGACAACTAGCTTCATGGACAAAAAGAAGAAAAGTATAAAATAAAATGCACCAAAAATATAGGAGTGTACTTCATATGTTTCAAAGGGCAAAACTGGTACTGGATTTCTTGATTATCTAGTCAAGGTGGAAGGTTTTGATAGTTTTATATTCCTGCAACTTCAGTGTGTCTTCCTTATCATCACCATCATCATCATCATCATGATCATGATCATCATCATGATCATCCTCATCATCCTCATCCATCATCATCATCAATCATATGAACACCATCATCATTGTCTTATGCCTTATCCTCCTCCCTGTCTACCACACAATTCTTTCCTCAGTTTACCTTTGTGGACATTGCAGTTATTCCCACAAGTTTCCAGGTTGCTTTCATCATGAAATTCTTATCCTAACAACCTCAACTTCATGGCTTTACCGTACTGTTATCATGAGAGGAAACGCAGCAGAACCAACAAAAAGAGGCAGCTATCACCAATGAATTAAAATTCAATTTCATGTTTGTTATGGAGTGTTCTGTGTTTCTGTGGCTCTTGGGACACCATGCACTTTTATTTTCAGGAAAATCTGCAAAGGTTCCCCTTCAAATTTCATATTAGGTTACTATTATATAGGAGTCCAGATTGGTTCCACACATTCTTATTTTTCAGATTTTAGATCAAATGCTTTCTGCCAAACATATATGATCAACCTGCTATTTGCAGAGGCTCTCCATGAAATCAGACATGCTCAGATGCACCAGGAACCTGGAGATCTGACAAAAGAGTTGTGAACCTCACAGGGAGACATTTCTGATTCACACCAATTAAAGTCAGAATAGCACAACACTTCTCTCGCTTCTCGGTGCGCTAAGAAGCTACATTCAAGGGTGGACCCTGTTGCAATTCTCAGGAAGAGGACTGCCCCAAAGGGGTGGAAAGAAGTGCTGGGTGAATGGAGGTCAGGTGAAAAACCCTTGGATCATGAGGTGCTTGAAAAGTGAGCATCTTACATGTACCATCCTCCCAAAGGATTGAAACTGACGGTGGTTTGAACAGACAGTTTTGAATACCCTTCACACAAAAGAGGTCAGTCAATTGATACGTATGCAGTCGATGGTAATGTTTCTTTACCTTTTCACCAGCTGGAGAGGGGCATTCCCCAAAGAGACCTAATATGTCAAAGGACTGCAGAGTGATAGACTTGAGGATATGGGCAGGACCAAAGACATAATGGTCAGGAGAGTATCATCTTAGAAATTAGAGTTTGAGCAGTCACGAAGTCAAAGATGCTGACTTTTAGAAATGCCCAGTGTTAGCAAAAATCAGTGAGTCCAAAGACAGAGACTCAGTGCTTACCTTTTCTGCACAAAGAATAGGACGATCTCTGGCTTTCTGTCCTGTAACAGTAGAGAAATAAGAGTTATCAGGGATGCTAAGTTCTCCGCACAACACTGTCTGCTTCGCCTTATGCAGAGTACCTAGCAAACTCAACCTTTCCAACCAACATTTACCTGTTTATTCCTTCCTGTAGTTTTGCTTGTCTTATCATGACCCTTTCATTCCTGTTTGCTTCTACTAATGCTGCCAGTCTCTGTCCTTTAGACCATAACCTAAGTGGAAACAATTGTTTTGCCTTTGATATACTCGTGGCAGATGGACAGTAGCATGGGGAGGACATGGCACATATGGCTCCCACTCATTTGTCCTGACATCTTCTCTTCCACTTCTCCTAGCACACGGTATCTGCTTCACGAAGCATGAGGTCTAACAGTACCTATGAGGCTGCTTTCATATCTTTAAGAAGACATGGCCGAGCAAACATTTCCCTTGATGCGTATCATCCTCTGGTTCCTCCTGTGAAAAAGGTTTTCACCCTAGCACCACGATGGCGTTATGGAATGAGGGATGAAACAGAGACATCCATCCAAAAGTAGACAATGTCTGGACTTTAGGCACTCCACTTAATCCCAAGAAAGGGAGCAGCTTTGAAAATGTAATGTTTGCAAGACTTATTTCTCTGAAGGATAGGAAATGACAACATTAACTAAACTGGTGGATGGCAATCATCCATTCCTTTCCTAAGTTCTGTTTCCGAATGATGTATATCATTTCAAGAGAAGGAGGTGTTCTCCATTCGAATTCCCTTCCCATGTACAGTGTTGGTGATCGTAGACAATCCCTTGATCTTTTCTGAAACCTAGGGATTTTCTTTCATCGTGTGTGTGTGTGTGTGTGTGTGTGTGTGTGTGTGTGTGTGTGTGTGTGTTATATGAAGCCTACCTCTGAATCATTTTCTGCTAGATGGGAATTGGGTGCTGAGTGAAGTATTTGCCTTCCCCCCCTGTTCCATGTAAAAACTTCAGGTGTCTGCTGCATTCTTTACGCTCCTCGTGGGCATGCTTCCCATTTCTTTCCCCAGCTGATTGGTTTGGAGGCCTGGCTGGAAGTGAAACACTTGATGGACGTTGGAATTGTGTCTATGTGACAACCATACTCTTTGTGAATCTCTCAGCATGCAAATAGATCCAAACAATGTAAACAACGTGAAGGTCCCAACCTTTACAGAGGAGGCTGGTAAAAAGGCAGATTTGAACTGGACTTTATCAGAAGGTTCTCTCAGTTTTGAATGAGAAATTATGACAGAAAGAGAGGATCGCTGAGAATATCCAGATCTGAAAAGCAACTGGCTATGGTGACTGCTGTGTGATATGACCATTGACATGAAGAATTGATGCACCATGCAGGATTATGATCTATTCAGAGACAACAAAGAGAAAAGGAATGACTCTCTCAATATGGGAAAGCATCAGGCATTGCTGCCTACATTGGGAAAGGCACAGGAATTCAAAAGGTCTCCAAATTTTGCAGTCAGGGTGGGCACGAGTCCTGCCATCTCTTCTTGCCCTCATCCCATTGTATATTTATGGCCAATTCATCAGAGAGGATCATTGAGATTCTCTGTAATGAATTCACCGCTTCCAACTCTTTTGAGTCTTTCTTTCAGGCATGTAACAGCCCATACCTTCAACTCAATGTACCCTCTAGGGTCTAGTACAGTGCTTCTCAGAGGCAGAATATGGCCGCAAAGAGCTGGACAGATGTCGCAGACAGCAAACTGCTCATCTCTCAAAATTTAGGAGATCAAAGCCCGTCTGCACTCTAACTGTCTTCCCTTAAAATGCAAGAGTGCTAGCCATGTTCTGGAAGCATCATGGTGGTCAAGATGGCCACTTCTCTGGACCTCAGAGGGGTTATGTGTGAGTCAATCAACGTCCTCAGAAACCTGTTGTCATCATCGATCCAGAGAAGGCAGCTTTTGACACATGAGCATTCCCAGTGACACTGGAAAGCAGTGAGAGATAGACTCTTTGGCTTTGAAGAGGAAGATCAGCATTGTGCAGCAGGCTTCTTTCTCAGGATCTCAACTGAGGTCAAGCATCAATGAGATCACAAAGACATTTTCTCCTATACTTTAGAGCCCATTTGTCATCAACACATATCAACACTCTACTGTGCCACACGAACCAAAAAAGAAAGATAAACACATCAAGAATTTTGAGGAGTCGAATTTGATCTTGACAACTAGCTTCATGGACAAAAAGAAGAAAAGTATAAAATAAAATGCACCAAAAATATAGGAGTGTACTTCATATGTTTCAAAGGGCAAAACTGGTACTGGATTTCTTGATTATCTAGTCAAGGTGGAAGGTTTTGATAGATTTATATTCCTGCAACTTCAGTGTGTCTTCCTTATCATCACCATCATCATCATCATCATGATCATGATCATCATCATGATCATCCTCATCATCCTCATCCATCATCATCATCAATCATATGAACACCATCATCATTGTCTTATGCCTTATCCTCCTCCCTGTCTACCACACAATTCTTTCCTCAGTTTACCTTTGTGGACATTGCAGTTATTCCCACAAGTTTCCAGGTTGCTTTCATCATGAAATTCTTATCCTAACAACCTCAACTTCATGGCTTTACCGTACTGTTATCATGAGAGGAAACGCAGCAGAACCAACAAAAAGAGGCAGCTATCACCAATGAATTAAAATTCAATTTCATGTTTGTTATGGAGTGTTCTGTGTTTCTGTGGCTCTTGGGACACCATGCACTTTTATTTTCAGGAAAATCTGCAAAGGTTCCCCTTCAAATTTCATATTAGGTTACTATTATATAGGAGTCCAGATTGGTTCCACACATTCTTATTTTTCAGATTTTAGATCAAATGCTTTCTGCCAAACATATATGATCAACCTGCTATTTGCAGAGGCTCTCCATGAAATCAGACATGCTCAGATGCACCAGGAACCTGGAGATCTGACAAAAGAGTTGTGAACCTCACAGGGAGACATTTCTGATTCACACCAATTAAAGTCAGAATAGCACAACACTTCTCTCGCTTCTCGGTGCGCTAAGAAGCTACATTCAAGGGTGGACCCTGTTGCAATTCTCAGGAAGAGGACTGCCCCAAAGGGGTGGAAAGAAGTGCTGGGTGAATGGAGGTCAGGTGAAAAACCCTTGGATCATGAGGTGCTTGAAAAGTGAGCATCTTACATGTACCATCCTCCCAAAGGATTGAAACTGACGGTGGTTTGAACAGACAGTTTTGAATACCCTTCACACAAAAGAGGTCAGTCAATTGATACGTATGCAGTCGATGGTAATGTTTCTTTACCTTTTCACCAGCTGGAGAGGGGCATTCCCCAAAGAGACCTAATATGTCAAAGGACTGCAGAGTGATAGACTTGAGGATATGGGCAGGACCAAAGACATAATGGTCAGGAGAGTATCATCTTAGAAATTAGAGTTTGAGCAGTCACGAAGTCAAAGATGCTGACTTTTAGAAATGCCCAGTGTTAGCAAAAATCAGTGAGTCCAAAGACAGAGACTCAGTGCTTACCTTTTCTGCACAAAGAATAGGACGATCTCTGGCTTTCTGTCCTGTAACAGTAGAGAAATAAGAGTTATCAGGGATGCTAAGTTCTCCGCACAACACTGTCTGCTTCGCCTTATGCAGAGTACCTAGCAAACTCAACCTTTCCAACCAACATTTACCTGTTTATTCCTTCCTGTAGTTTTGCTTGTCTTATCATGACCCTTTCATTCCTGTTTGCTTCTACTAATGCTGCCAGTCTCTGTCCTTTAGACCATAACCTAAGTGGAAACAATTGTTTTGCCTTTGATATACTCGTGGCAGATGGACAGTAGCATGGGGAGGACATGGCACATATGGCTCCCACTCATTTGTCCTGACATCTTCTCTTCCACTTCTCCTAGCACACGGTATCTGCTTCACGAAGCATGAGGTCTAACAGTACCTATGAGGCTGCTTTCATATCTTTAAGAAGACATGGCCGAGCAAACATTTCCCTTGATGCGTATCATCCTCTGGTTCCTCCTGTGAAAAAGGTTTTCACCCTAGCACCGCGATGGCGTTATGGAATGAGGGATGAAACAGAGACATCCATCCAAAAGTAGACAATGTCTGGACTTTAGGCACTCCACTTAATCCCAAGAAAGGGAGCAGCTTTGAAAATGTAATGTTTGCAAGACTTATTTCTCTGAAGGATAGGAAATGACAACATTAACTAAACTGGTGGATGGCAATCATCCATTCCTTTCCTAAGTTCTGTTTCCGAATGATGTATATCATTTCAAGAGAAGGAGGTGTTCTCCATTCGAATTCCCTTCCCATGTACAGTGTTGGTGATCGTAGACAATCCCTTGATCTTTTCTGAAACCTAGGGATTTTCTTTCATCGTGTGTGTGTGTGTGTGTGTGTGTGTGTGTGTGTGTGTTATATGAAGCCTACCTCTGAATCATTTTCTGCTAGATGGGAATTGGGTGCTGAGTGAAGTATTTGCCTTCCCCCCCTGTTCCATGTAAAAACTTCAGGTGTCTGCTGCATTCTTTACGCTCCTCGTGGGCATGCTTCCCATTTCTTTCCCCAGCTGATTGGTTTGGAGGCCTGGCTGGAAGTGAAACACTTGATGGACGTTGGAATTGTGTCTATGTGACAACCATACTCTTTGTGAATCTCTCAGCATGCAAATAGATCCAAACAATGTAAACAACGTGAAGGTCCCAACCTTTACAGAGGAGGCTGGTAAAAAGGCAGATTTGAACTGGACTTTATCAGAAGGTTCTCTCAGTTTTGAATGAGAAATTATGACAGAAAGAGAGGATCGCTGAGAATATCCAGATCTGAAAAGCAACTGGCTATGGTGACTGCTGTGTGATATGACCATTGACATGAAGAATTGATGCACCATGCAGGATTATGATCTATTCAGAGACAACAAAGAGAAAAGGAATGACTCTCTCAATATGGGAAAGCATCAGGCATTGCTGCCTACATTGGGAAAGGCACAGGAATTCAAAAGGTCTCCAAATTTTGCAGTCAGGGTGGGCACGAGTCCTGCCATCTCTTCTTGCCCTCATCCCATTGTATATTTATGGCCAATTCATCAGAGAGGATCATTGAGATTCTCTGTAATGAATTCACCGCTTCCAACTCTTTTGAGTCTTTCTTTCAGGCATGTAACAGCCCATACCTTCAACTCAATGTACCCTCTAGGGTCTAGTACAGTGCTTCTCAGAGGCAGAATATGGCCGCAAAGAGCTGGACAGATGTCGCAGACAGCAAACTGCTCATCTCTCAAAATTTAGGAGATCAAAGCCCGTCTGCACTCTAACTGTCTTCCCTTAAAATGCAAGAGTGCTAGCCATGTTCTGGAAGCATCATGGTGGTCAAGATGGCCACTTCTCTGGACCTCAGAGGGGTTATGTGTGAGTCAATCAACGTCCTCAGAAACCTGTTGTCATCATCGATCCAGAGAAGGCAGCTTTTGACACATGAGCATTCCCAGTGACACTGGAAAGCAGTGAGAGATAGACTCTTTGGCTTTGAAGAGGAAGATCAGCATTGTGCAGCAGGCTTCTTTCTCAGGATCTCAACTGAGGTCAAGCATCAATGAGATCACAAAGACATTTTCTCCTATACTTTAGAGCCCATTTGTCATCAACACATATCAACACTCTACTGTGCCACACGAACCAAAAAAGAAAGATAAACACATCAAGAATTTTGAGGAGTCGAATTTGATCTTGACAACTAGCTTCATGGACAAAAAGAAGAAAAGTATAAAATAAAATGCACCAAAAATATAGGAGTGTACTTCATATGTTTCAAAGGGCAAAACTGGTACTGGATTTCTTGATTATCTAGTCAAGGTGGAAGGTTTTGATAGTTTTATATTCCTGCAACTTCAGTGTGTCTTCCTTATCATCACCATCATCATCATCATCATGATCATGATCATCATCATGATCATCCTCATCATCCTCATCCTCATCCATCATCATCATCAATCATATGAACACCATCATCATTGTCTTATGCCTTATCCTCCTCCCTGTCTACCACACAATTCTTTCCTCAGTTTACCTTTGTGGACATTGCAGTTATTCCCACAAGTTTCCAGGTTGCTTTCATCATGAAATTCTTATCCTAACAACCTCAACTTCATGGCTTTACCGTACTGTTATCATGAGAGGAAACGCAGCAGAACCAACAAAAAGAGGCAGCTATCACCAATGAATTAAAATTCAATTTCATGTTTGTTATGGAGTGTTCTGTGTTTCTGTGGCTCTTGGGACACCATGCACTTTTATTTTCAGGAAAATCTGCAAAGGTTCCCCTTCAAATTTCATATTAGGTTACTATTATATAGGAGTCCAGATTGGTTCCACACATTCTTATTTTTCAGATTTTAGATCAAATGCTTTCTGCCAAACATATATGATCAACCTGCTATTTGCAGAGGCTCTCCATGAAATCAGACATGCTCAGATGCACCAGGAACCTGGAGATCTGACAAAAGAGTTGTGAACCTCACAGGGAGACATTTCTGATTCACACCAATTAAAGTCAGAATAGCACAACACTTCTCTCGCTTCTCGGTGCGCTAAGAAGCTACATTCAAGGGTGGACCCTGTTGCAATTCTCAGGAAGAGGACTGCCCCAAAGGGGTGGAAAGAAGTGCTGGGTGAATGGAGGTCAGGTGAAAAACCCTTGGATCATGAGGTGCTTGAAAAGTGAGCATCTTACATGTACCATCCTCCCAAAGGATTGAAACTGACGGTGGTTTGAACAGACAGTTTTGAATACCCTTCACACAAAAGAGGTCAGTCAATTGATACGTATGCAGTCGATGGTAATGTTTCTTTACCTTTTCACCAGCTGGAGAGGGGCATTCCCCAAAGAGACCTAATATGTCAAAGGACTGCAGAGTGATAGACTTGAGGATATGGGCAGGACCAAAGACATAATGGTCAGGAGAGTATCATCTTAGAAATTAGAGTTTGAGCAGTCACGAAGTCAAAGATGTTGACTTTTAGAAATGCCCAGTGTTAGCAAAAATCAGTGAGTCCAAAGACAGAGACTCAGTGCTTACCTTTTCTGCACAAAGAATAGGACGATCTCTGGCTTTCTGTCCTGTAACAGTAGAGAAATAAGAGTTATCAGGGATGCTAAGTTCTCTGCACAACACTGTCTGCTTCGCCTTATGCAGAGTACCTAGCAAACTCAACCTTTCCAACCAACATTTACCTGTTTATTCCTTCCTGTAGTTTTGCTTGTCTTATCATGACCCTTTCACTCCTGTTTGCTTCTACTAATGCTGCCAGTCTCTGTCCTTTAGACCATAACCTAAGTGGAAACAATTGTTTTGCCTTTGATATACTCGTGGCAGATGGACAGTAGCATGGGGAGGACATGGCACATATGGCTCCCACTCATTTGTCCTGACATCTTCTCTTCCACTTCTCCTAGCACACGGTATCTGCTTCACGAAGCATGAGGTCTAACAGTACCTATGAGGCTGCTTTCATATCTTTAAGAAGACATGGCCGAGCAAACATTTCCCTTGATGCGTATCATCCTCTGGTTCCTCCTGTGAAAAAGGTTTTCACCCTAGCACCGCGATGGCGTTATGGAATGAGGGATGAAACAGAGACATCCATCCAAAAGTAGACAATGTCTGGACTTTAGGCACTCCACTTAATCCCAAGAAAGGGAGCAGCTTTGAAAATGTAATGTTTGCAAGACTTATTTCTCTGAAGGATAGGAAATGACAACATTAACTAAACTGGTGGATGGCAATCATCCATTCCTTTCCTAAGTTCTTTTTCCGAATGATGTATGTCATTTCAAGAGAAGGAGGTGTTCTCCATTCGAATTCCCTTCCCATGTACAGTGTTGGTGATCGTAGACAATCCCTTGATCTTTTCTGAAACCTAGGGATTTTCTTTCATCGTGTGTGTGTGTGTGTGTGTGTGTGTGTGTGTGTGTTATATAAAGCCTACCTCTGAATCATTTTCTGCTAGATGGGAATTGGGTGCTGAGTGAAGTATTTGCCTTCCCCCCCTGTTCCATGTAAAAACTTCAGGTGTCTGCTGCATTCTTTACACTCCTCGTGGGCATGCTTCCCATTTCTTTCCCCAGCTGATTGGTTTGGAGGCCTGGCTGGAAGTGAAACACTTGATGGACGTTGGAATTGTGTCTATGTGACAACCATACTCTTTGTGAATCTCTCAGCATGCAAATAGATCCAAACAATGTAAACAACGTGAAGGTCCCAACCTTTACAGAGGAGGCTGGTAAAAAGGCAGATTTGAACTGGACTTTATCAGAAGGTTCTCTCAGTTTTGAATGAGAAATTATGACAGAAAGAGAGGATCGCTGAGAATATCCAGATCTGAAAAGCAACTGGCTATGGTGACTGCTGTGTGATATGACCATTGACATGAAGAATTGATGCACCATGCAGGATTATGATCTATTCAGAGACAACAAAGAGAAAAGGAATGACTCTCTCAATATGGGAAAGCATCAGGCATTGCTGCCTACATTGGGAAAGGCACAGGAATTCAAAAGGTCTCCAAATTTTGCAGTCAGGGTGGGCACGAGTCCTGCCATCTCTTCTTGCCCTCATCCCATTGTATATTTATGGCCAATTCATCAGAGAGGATCATTGAGATTCTCTGTAATGAATTCACCGCTTCCAACTCTTTTGAGTCTTTCTTTCAGGCATGTAACAGCCCATACCTTCAACTCAATGTACCCTCTAGGGTCTAGTACAGTGCTTCTCAGAGGCAGAATATGGCCGCAAAGAGCTGGAGAGATGGCGCAGACAGCAAACTGCTCATCTCTCAAAATTTAGGAGATCAAAGCCCGTCTGCACTCTAACTGTCTTCCATTAAAATGCAAGAGTGCTAGCCATGTTCTGGAAGCATCATGGTGGTCAAGATGGCCACTTCTCTGGACCTCAGAGGGGTTATGTGTGAGTCAATCAACGTCCTCAGAAACCTGTTGTCATCATCGATCCAGAGAAGGCAGCTTTTGACACATGAGCATTCCCAGTGACACTGGAAAGCAGTGAGAGATAGACTCTTTGGCTTTGAAGAGGAAGATCAGCATTGTGCAGCAGGCTTCTTTCTCAGGATCTCAACTGAGGTCAAGCATCAATGAGATCACAAAGACATTTTCTCCTATACTTTAGAGCCCATTTGTCATCAACACATATCAACACTCTACTGTGCCACACGAACCAAAAAAGAAAGATAAACACATCAAGAATTTTGAGGAGTCGAATTTGATCTTGACAACTAGCTTCATGGACAAAAAGAAGAAAAGTATAAAATAAAATGCACCAAAAATATAGGAGTGTACTTCATATGTTTCAAAGGGCAAAACTGGTACTGGATTTCTTGATTATCTAGTCAAGGTGGAAGGTTTTGATAGATTTATATTCCTGCAACTTCAGTGTGTCTTCCTTATCATCACCATCATCATCATCATCATGATCATGATCATCATCATGATCATCCTCATCATCCTCATCCATCATCATCATCAATCATATGAACACCATCATCATTGTCTTATGCCTTATCCTCCTCCCTGTCTACCACACAATTCTTTCCTCAGTTTACCTTTGTGGACATTGCAGTTATTCCCACAAGTTTCCAGGTTGCTTTCATCATGAAATTCTTATCCTAACAACCTCAACTTCATGGCTTTACCGTACTGTTATCATGAGAGGAAACGCAGCAGAACCAACAAAAAGAGGCAGCTATCACCAATGAATTAAAATTCAATTTCATGTTTGTTATGGAGTGTTCTGTGTTTCTGTGGCTCTTGGGACACCATGCACTTTTATTTTCAGGAAAATCTGCAAAGGTTCCCCTTCAAATTTCATATTAGGTTACTATTATATAGGAGTCCAGATTGGTTCCACACATTCTTATTTTTCAGATTTTAGATCAAATGCTTTCTGCCAAACATATATGATCAACCTGCTATTTGCAGAGGCTCTCCATGAAATCAGACATGCTCAGATGCACCAGGAACCTGGAGATCTGACAAAAGAGTTGTGAACCTCACAGGGAGACATTTCTGATTCACACCAATTAAAGTCAGAATAGCACAACACTTCTCTCGCTTCTCGGTGCGCTAAGAAGCTACATTCAAGGGTGGACCCTGTTGCAATTCTCAGGAAGAGGACTGCCCCAAAGGGGTGGAAAGAAGTGTTGGGTGAATGGAGGTCAGGTGAAAAACCCTTGGATCATGAGGTGCTTGAAAAGTGAGCATCTTACATGTACCATCCTCCCAAAGGATTGAAACTGACGGTGGTTTGAACAGACAGTTTTGAATACCCTTCACACAAAAGAGGTCAGTCAATTGATACGTATGCAGTCGATGGTAATGTTTCTTTACCTTTTCACCAGCTGGAGAGGGGCATTCCCCAAAGAGACCTAATATGTCAAAGGACTGCAGAGTGATAGACTTGAGGATATGGGCAGGACCAAAGACATAATGGTCAGGAGAGTATCATCTTAGAAATTAGAGTTTGAGCAGTCACGAAGTCAAAGATGCTGACTTTTAGAAATGCCCAGTGTTAGCAAAAATCAGTGAGTCCAAAGACAGAGACTCAGTGCTTACCTTTTCTGCACAAAGAATAGGACGATCTCTGGCTTTCTGTCCTGTAACAGTAGAGAAATAAGAGTTATCAGGGATGCTAAGTTCTCTGCACAACACTGTCTGCTTCGCCTTATGCAGAGTACCTAGCAAACTCAACCTTTCCAACCAACATTTACCTGTTTATTCCTTCCTGTAGTTTTGCTTGTCTTATCATGACCCTTTCATTCCTGTTTGCTTCTACTAATGCTGCCAGTCTCTGTCCTTTAGACCATAACCTAAGTGGAAACAATTGTTTTGCCTTTGATATACTCGTGGCAGATGGACAGTAGCATGGGGAGGACATGGCACATATGGCTCCCACTCATTTGTCCTGACATCTTCTCTTCCACTTCTCCTAGCACACGGTATCTGCTTCACGAAGCATGAGGTCTAACAGTACCTATGAGGCTGCTTTCATATCTTTAAGAAGACATGGCCGAGCAAACATTTCCCTTGATGCGTATCATCCTCTGGTTCCTCCTGTGAAAAAGGTTTTCACCCTAGCACCGCGATGGCGTTATGGAATGAGGGATGAAACAGAGACATCCATCCAAAAGTAGACAATGTCTGGACTTTAGGCACTCCACTTAATCCCAAGAAAGGGAGCAGCTTTGAAAATGTAATGTTTGCAAGACTTATTTCTCTGAAGGATAGGAAATGACAACATTAACTAAACTGGTGGATGGCAATCATCCATTCCTTTCCTAAGTTCTTTTTCCGAATGATGTATGTCATTTCAAGAGAAGGAGGTGTTCTCCATTCGAATTCCCTTCCCATGTACAGTGTTGGTGATCGTAGACAATCCCTTGATCTTTTCTGAAACCTAGGGATTTTCTTTCATCGTGTGTGTGTGTGTGTGTGTGTGTGTGTGTGTGTGTGTGTGTGTGTTATATAAAGCCTACCTCTGAATCATTTTCTGCTAGATGGGAATTGGGTGCTGAGTGAAGTATTTGCCTTCCCCCCCTGTTCCATGTAAAAACTTCAGGTGTCTGCTGCATTCTTTACGCTCCTCGTGGGCATGCTTCCCATTTCTTTCCCCAGCTGATTGGTTTGGAGGCCTGGCTGGAAGTGAAACACTTGATGGACGTTGGAATTGTGTCTATGTGACAACCATACTCTTTGTGAATCTCTCAGCATGCAAATAGATCCAAACAATGTAAACAACGTGAAGGTCCCAACCTTTACAGAGGAGGCTGGTAAAAAGGCAGATTTGAACTGGACTTTATCAGAAGGTTCTCTCAGTTTTGAATGAGAAATTATGACAGAAAGAGAGGATCGCTGAGAATATCCAGATCTGAAAAGCAACTGGCTATGGTGACTGCTGTGTGATATGACCATTGACATGAAGAATTGATGCACCATGCAGGATTATGATCTATTCAGAGACAACAAAGAGAAAAGGAATGACTCTCTCAATATGGGAAAGCATCAGGCATTGCTGCCTACATTGGGAAAGGCACAGGAATTCAAAAGGTCTCCAAATTTTGCAGTCAGGGTGGGCACGAGTCCTGCCATCTCTTCTTGCCCTCATCCCATTGTATATTTATGGCCAATTCATCAGAGAGGATCATTGAGATTCTCTGTAATGAATTCACCGCTTCCAACTCTTTTGAGTCTTTCTTTCAGGCATGTAACAGCCCATACCTTCAACTCAATGTACCCTCTAGGGTCTAGTACAGTGCTTCTCAGAGGCAGAATATGGCCGCAAAGAGCTGGAGAGATGGCGCAGACAGCAAACTGCTCATCTCTCAAAATTTAGGAGATCAAAGCCCGTCTGCACTCTAACTGTCTTCCCTTAAAATGCAAGAGTGCTAGCCATGTTCTGGAAGCATCATGGTGGTCAAGATGGCCACTTCTCTGGACCTCAGAGGGGTTATGTGTGAGTCAATCAACGTCCTCAGAAACCTGTTGTCATCATCGATCCAGAGAAGGCAGCTTTTGACACATGAGCATTCCCAGTGACACTGGAAAGCAGTGAGAGATAGACTCTTTGGCTTTGAAGAGGAAGATCAGCATTGTGCAGCAGGCTTCTTTCTCAGGATCTCAACTGAGGTCAAGCATCAATGAGATCACAAAGACATTTTCTCCTATACTTTAGAGCCCATTTGTCATCAACACATATCAACACTCTACTGTGCCACACGAACCAAAAAAGAAAGATAAACACATCAAGAATTTTGAGGAGTCGAATTTGATCTTGACAACTAGCTTCATGGACAAAAAGAAGAAAAGTATAAAATAAAATGCACCAAAAATATAGGAGTGTACTTCATATGTTTCAAAGGGCAAAACTGGTACTGGATTTCTTGATTATCTAGTCAAGGTGGAAGGTTTTGATAGTTTGATATTCCTGCAACTTCAGTGTGTCTTCCTTATCATCACCATCATCATCATCATCATGATCATGATCATCATCATGATCATCCTCATCATCCTCATCCATCATCATCGTCAATCATATGAACACCATCATCATTGTCTTATGCCTTATCCTCCTCCCTGTCTACCACACAATTCTTTCCTCAGTTTACCTTTATGGACATTGCAGTTATTCCCACAAGTTTCCAGGTTGCTTTCATCATGAAATACTTATCCTATCAACCTCAACTTCATGGCTTTACCATACTGTTATCATGAGAGGAAACGCAGCAGAACCAACAAAAAGAGGCAGCTATCACCAATGAATTAAAATTCAATTTCATGTTTGTTATGGAGTGTTCTGTGTTTCTGTGGCTCTTGGGACACCATGCACTTTTATTTTCAGGAAAATCTGCAAAGGTTCCCCTTCAAATTTCATATTAGGTTACTATTATATAGGAGTCCAGATTGGTTCCACACATTCTTATTTTTCAGATTTTAGATCAAATGCTTTCTGCCAAACATATATGATCAACCTGCTATTTGCAGAGGCTCTCCATGAAATCAGACATGCTCAGATGCACCAGGAACCTGGAGATCTGACAAAAGAGTTGTGAACCTCACAGGGAGACATTTCTGATTCACACCAATTAAAGTCAGAATAGCACAACACTTCTCTCGCTTCTCGGTGCGCTAAGAAGCTACATTCAAGGGTGGACCCTGTTGCAATTCTCAGGAAGAGGACTGCCCCAAAGGGGTGGAAAGAAGTGTTGGGTGAATGGAGGTCAGGTGAAAAACCCTTGGATCATGAGGTGCTTGAAAAGTGAGCATCTTACATGTACCATCCTTCCAAAGGATTGAAACTGACGGTGGTTTGAACAGACAGTTTTGAATACCCTTCACACAAAAGAGGTCAGTCAATTGATACGTATGCAGTCTATGGTAATGTTTCTTTACCTTTTCACCAGCTGGAGAGGGGCATTCCCCAAAGAGACCTAATATGTCAAAGGACTGCAGAGTGATAGACTTGAGGATATGGGCAGGACCAAACCATAATGGTCAGGAGAGTATCATCTTAGAAATTAGAGTTTGAGCAGTCACGAAGTCAAAGATGCTGACTTTTAGAAATGCCCAGTGTTAGCAAAAATCAGTGAGTCCAAAGACAGAGACTCAGTGCTTACCTTTTCTGCACAAAGAATAGGACGATCTCTGGCTTTCTGTCCTGTAACAGTAGAGAAATAAGAGTTATCAGGGATGCTAAGTTCTCCGCACAACACTGTCTGCTTCACCTTATGCGGAGTACCTAGCAAACTCAACCTTTCCAACCAACATTTACCTGTTTATTCCTTCCTGTAGTTTTGCTTGTCTTATCATGACCCTTTCATTCCTGTTTGCTTCTACTAATGCTGCCAGTCTCTGTCCTTTAGACCATAACCTAAGTGGAAACAATTGTTTTGCCTTTGATATACTCGTGGCAGATGGACAGTAGCATGGGGAGGACATGGCACATATGGCTCCCACTCATTTGTCCTGACATCTTCTCTTCCACTTCTCCTAGCACACGGTATCTGCTTCACGAAGCATGAGGTCTAACAGTACCTATGAGGCTGCTTTCATATCTTTAAGAAGACATGGCCGAGCAAACATTTCCCTTGATGCGTATCATCCTCTGGTTCCTCCTGTGAAAAAGGTTTTCACCCTAGCACCGCGATGGCGTTATGGAATGAGGGATGAAACAGAGACATCCATCCAAAAGTAGACAATGTCTGGACTTTAGGCACTCCACTTAATCCCAAGAAAGGGAGCAGCTTTGAAAATGTAATGTTTGCAAGACTTATTTCTCTGAAGGATAGGAAATGACAACATTAACTAAACTGGTGGATGGCAATCATCCATTCCTTTCCTAAGTTCTGTTTCCGAATGACGTATGTCATTTCAAGAGAAGGAGGTGTTCTCCATTCGAATTCCCTTCCCATGTACAGTGTTGGTGATCGTAGACAATCCCTTGATCTTTTCTGAAACCTAGGGATTTTCTTTCATCGTGTGTGTGTGTGTGTGTGTGTTATATGAAGCCTACCTCTGAATCATTTTCTGCTAGATGGGAATTGGGTGCTGAGTGAAGTATTTGCCTTCCCCCCCTGTTCCATGTAAAAACTTCAGGTGTCTGCTGCATTCTTTACGCTCCTCGTGGGCATGCTTCCCATTTCTTTCCCCAGCTGATTGGTTTGGAGGCCTGGCTGGAAGTGAAACACTTGATGGACGTTGGAATTGTGTCTATGTGACAACCATACTCTTTGTGAATCTCTCAGCATGCAAATAGATCCAAACAATGTAAACAACGTGAAGGTCCCAACCTTTACAGAGGAGGCTGGTAAAAAGGCAGATTTGAACTGGACTTTATCAGAAGGTTCTCTCAGTTTTGAATGAGAAATTATGACAGAAAGAGAGGATCGCTGAGAATATCCAGATCTGAAAAGCAACTGGCTATGGTGACTGCTGTGTGATATGACCATTGACATGAAGAATTGATGCACCATGCAGGATTATGATCTATTCAGAGACAACAAAGAGAAAAGGAATGACTCTCTCAATATGGGAAAGCATCAGGCATTGCTGCCTACATTGGGAAAGGCACAGGAATTCAAAAGGTCTCCAAATTTTGCAGTCAGGGTGGGCACGAGTCCTGCCATCTCTTCTTGCCCTCATCCCATTGTATATTTATGGCCAATTCATCAGAGAGGATCATTGAGATTCTCTGTAATGAATTCACCGCTTCCAACTCTTTTGAGTCTTTCTTTCAGGCATGTAACAGCCCATACCTTCAACTCAATGTACCCTCTAGGGTCTAGTACAGTGCTTCTCAGAGGCAGAATATGGCCGCAAAGAGCTGGAGAGATGGCGCAGACAGCAAACTGCTCATCTCTCAAAATTTAGGAGATCAAAGCCCGTCTGCACTCTAACTGTCTTCCATTAAAATGCAAGAGTGCTAGCCATGTTCTGGAAGCATCATGGTGGTCAAGATGGCCACTTCTCTGGACCTCAGAGGGGTTATGTGTGAGTCAATCAACGTCCTCAGAAACCTGTTGTCATCATCGATCCAGAGAAGGCAGCTTTTGACACATGAGCATTCCCAGTGACACTGGAAAGCAGTGAGAGATAGACTCTTTGGCTTTGAAGAGGAAGATCAGCATTGTGCAGCAGGCTTCTTTCTCAGGATCTCAACTGAGGTCAAGCATCAATGAGATCACAAAGACATTTTCTCCTATACTTTAGAGCCCATTTGTCATCAACACATATCAACACTCTACTGTGCCACACGAACCAAAAAAGAAAGATAAACACATCAAGAATTTTGAGGAGTCGAATTTGATCTTGACAACTAGCTTCATGGACAAAAAGAAGAAAAGTATAAAATAAAATGCACCAAAAATATAGGAGTGTACTTCATATGTTTCAAAGGGCAAAACTGGTACTGGATTTCTTGATTATCTAGTCAAGGTGGAAGGTTTTGATAGTTTGATATTCCTGCAACTTCAGTGTGTCTTCCTTATCATCACCATCATCATCATCATCATGATCATGATCATCATCATGATCATCCTCATCATCCTCATCCATCATCATCGTCAATCATATGAACACCATCATCATTGTCTTATGCCTTATCCTCCTCCCTGTCTACCACACAATTCTTTCCTCAGTTTACCTTTATGGACATTGCAGTTATTCCCACAAGTTTCCAGGTTGCTGTCATCATGAAATTCTTATCCTAACAACCTCAACTTCATGGCTTTACCATACTGTTATCATGAGAGGAAACGCAGCAGAACCAACAAAAAGAGGCAGCTATCACCAATGAATTAAAATTCAATTTCATGTTTGTTATGGAGTGTTCTGTGTTTCTGTGTCTCTTGGGACACCATGCACTTTTATTTTCAGGAAAATCTGCAAAGGTTCCCCTTCAAATTTCATATTAGGTTACTATTATATAGGAGTCCAGATTGGTTCCACACATTCTTAATTTTCAGATTTTAGATCAAATGCTTTCTGCCAAACATATATGATCAACCTGCTATTTGCAGAGGCTCTCCATGAAATCAGACATGCTCAGATGCACCAGGAACCTGGAGATCTGACAAAAGAGTTGTGAACCTCACAGGGAGACATTTCTGATTCACACCAATTAAAGTCAGAATAGCACAACACTTCTCTCGCTTCTCGGTGCGCTAAGAAGCTACATTCAAGGGTGGACCCTGTTGCAATTCTCAGGAAGAGGACTGCCCCAAAGGGGTGGAAAGAAGTGCTGGGTGAATGGAGGTCAGGTGAAAAACCCTTGGATCATGAGGTGCTTGAAAAGTGAGCATCTTACATGTACCATCCTTCCAAAGGATTGAAACTGACGGTGGTTTGAACAGACAGTTTTGAATACCCTTCACACAAAAGAGGTCAGTCAATTGATACGTATGCAGTCGATGGTAATGTTTCTTTACCTTTTCACCAGCTGGAGAGGGGCATTCCCCAAAGAGACCTAATATGTCAAAGGACTGCAGAGTGATAGACTTGAGGATATGGGCAGGACCAAACCATAATGGTCAGGAGAGTATCATCTTAGAAATTAGAGTTTGAGCAGTCACGAAGTCAAAGATGCTGACTTTTAGAAATGCCCAGTGTTAGCAAAAATCAGTGAGTCCAAAGACAGAGACTCAGTGCTTACCTTTTCTGCACAAAGAATAGGACGATCTCTGGCTTTCTGTCCTGTAACAGTAGAGAAATAAGAGTTATCAGGGATGCTAAGTTCTCCGCACAACACTGTCTGCTTCGCCTTATGCGGAGTACCTATCAAACTCAACCTTTCCAACCAACATTTACCTGTTTATTCCTTCCTGTAGTTTTGCTTGTCTTATCATGACCCTTTCAATCCTGTTTGCTTCTACTAATGCTGCCAGTCTCTGTCCTTTAGACCATAACCTAAGTGGAAACAATTGTTTTGCCTTTGATATACTCGTGGCAGATGGACAGTAGCATGGGGAGGACATGGCACATATGGCTCCCACTCATTTGTCCTGACATCTTCTCTTCCACTTCTCCTAGCACACGGTATCTGCTTCACGAAGCATGAGGTCTAACAGTACCTATGAGGCTGCTTTCATATCTTTAAGAAGACATGGCCGAGCAAACATTTCCCTTGATGCGTATCATCCTCTGGTTCCTCCTGTGAAAAAGGTTTTCACCCTAGCACCGCGATGGCGTTATGGAATGAGGGATGAAACAGAGACATCCATCCAAAAGTAGACAATGTCTGGACTTTAGGCACTCCACTTAATCCCAAGAAAGGGAGCAGCTTTGAAAATGTAATGTTTGCAAGACTTATTTCTCTGAAGGATAGGAAATGACAACATTAACTAAACTGGTGGATGGCAATCATCCATTCCTTTCCTAAGTTCTGTTTCCGAATGATGTATATCATTTCAAGAGAAGGAGGTGTTCTCCATTCGAATTCCCTTCCCATGTACAGTGTTGGTGATCGTAGACAATCCCTTGATCTTTTCTGAAACCTAGGGATTTTCTTTCATCGTGTGTGTGTGTGTGTGTGTGTGTGTGTGTGTGTGTGTGTGTGTGTGTTATATGAAGCCTACCTCTGAATCATTTTCTGCTAGATGGGAATTGGGTGCTGAGTGAAGTATTTGCCTTCCCCCCCTGTTCCATGTAAAAACTTCAGGTGTCTGCTGCATTCTTTACGCTCCTCGTGGGCATGCTTCCCATTTCTTTCCCCAGCTGATTGGTTTGGAGGCCTGGCTGGAAGTGAAACACTTGATGGACGTTGGAATTGTGTCTATGTGACAACCATACTCTTTGTGAATCTCTCAGCATGCAAATAGATCCAAACAATGTAAACAACGTGAAGGTCCCAACCTTTACAGAGGAGGCTGGTAAAAAGGCAGATTTGAACTGGACTTTATCAGAAGGTTCTCTCAGTTTTGAATGAGAAATTATGACAGAAAGAGAGGATCGCTGAGAATATCCAGATCTGAAAAGCAACTGGCTATGGTGACTGCTGTGTGATATGACCATTGACATGAAGAATTGATGCACCATGCAGGATTATGATCTATTCAGAGACAACAAAGAGAAAAGGAATGACTCTCTCAACATGGGAAAGCATCAGGCATTGCTGCCTACATTGGGAAAGGCACAGGAATTCAAAAGGTCTCCAAATTTTGCAGTCAGGGTGGGCACGAGTCCTGCCATCTCTTCTTGCCCTCATCCCATTGTATATTTATGGCCAATTCATCAGAGAGGATCATTGAGATTCTCTGTAATGAATTCACCGCTTCCAACTCTTTTGAGTCTTTCTTTCAGGCATGTAACAGCCCATACCTTCAACTCAATGTACCCTCTAGGGTCTAGTACAGTGCTTCTCAGAGGCAGAATATGGCCGCAAAGAGCTGGAGAGATGGCGCAGACAGCAAACTGCTCATCTCTCAAAATTTAGGAGATCAAAGCCCGTCTGCACTCTAACTGTCTTCCCTTAAAATGCAAGAGTGCTAGCCATGTTCTGGAAGCATCATGGTGGTCAAGATGGCCACTTCTCTGGACCTCAGAGGGGTTATGTGTGAGTCAATCAACGTCCTCAGAAACCTGTTGTCATCATCGATCCAGAGAAGGCAGCTTTTGACACATGAGCATTCCCAGTGACACTGGAAAGCAGTGAGAGATAGACTCTTTGGCTTTGAAGAGGAAGATCAGCATTGTGCAGCAGGCTTCTTTCTCAGGATCTCAACTGAGGTCAAGCATCAATGAGATCACAAAGACATTTTCTCCTATACTTTAGAGCCCATTTGTCATCAACACATATCAACACTCTACTGTGCCACACGAACCAAAAAAGAAAGATAAACACATCAAGAATTTTGAGGAGTCGAATTTGATCTTGACAACTAGCTTCATGGACAAAAAGAAGAAAAGTATAAAATAAAATGCACCAAAAATATAGGAGTGTACTTCATATGTTTCAAAGGGCAAAACTGGTACTGGATTTCTTGATTATCTAGTCAAGGTGGAATGTTTTGATAGTTTTATATTCCTGCAACTTCAGTGTGTCTTCCTTATCATCATCATCATCATCATCATGATCATGATCATCATCATGATCATCCTCATCATCCTCATCCAACATCATCATCAATCATATGAACACCATCATCATTGTCTTATGCCTTATCCTCCTCCCTGTCTACCACACAATTCTTTCCTCAGTTTACCTTTATGGACATTGCAGTTATTCCCACAAGTTTCCAGGTTGCTTTCATCATGAAATTCTTATCCTAACAACCTCAACTTCATGGCTTTACCGTACTGTTATCATGAGAGGAAACGCAGCAGAACCAACAAAAAAGAGGCAGCTATCACCAATGAATTAAAATTCAATTTCATGTTTGTTATGGAGTGTTCTGTGTTTCTGTGGCTCTTGGGACACCATGCACTTTTATTTTCAGGAAAATCTGCAAAGGTTCCCCTTCAAATTTCATATTAGGTTACTATTATATAGGAGTCCAGATTGGTTCCACACATTCTTAATTTTCAGATTTTAGATCAAATGCTTTCTGCCAAACATATATGATCAACCTGCTATTTGCAGAGGCTCTCCATGAAATCAGACATGCTCAGATGCACCAGGAACCTGGAGATCTGACAAAAGAGTTGTGAACCTCACAGGGAGACATTTCTGATTCACACCAATTAAAGTCAGAATAGCACAACACTTCTCTCGCTTCTCGGTGCGCTAAGAAGCTACATTCAAGGGTGGACCCTGTTGCAATTCTCAGGAAGAGGACTGCCCCAAAGGGGTGGAAAGAAGTGCTGGGTGAATGGAGGTCAGGTGAAAAACCCTTGGATCATGAGGTGCTTGAAAAGTGAGCATCTTACATGTACCATCCTTCCAAAGGATTGAAACTGACGGTGGTTTGAACAGACAGTTTTGAATACCCTTCACACAAAAGACGTCAGTCAATTGATACGTATGCAGTCGATGGTAATGTTTCTTTACCTTTTCACCAGCTGGAGAGGGGCATTCCCCAAAGAGACCTAATATGTCAAAGGACTGCAGAGTGATAGACTTGAGGATATGGGCAGGACCAAAGACATAATGGTCAGGAGAGTATCATCTTAGAAATTAGAGTTTGAGCAGTCACGAAGTCAAAGATGCTGACTTTTAGAAATGCCCAGTGTTAGCAAAAATCAGTGAGTCCAAAGACAGAGACTCAGTGCTTACCTTTTCTGCACAAAGAATAGGACGATCTCTGGCTTTCTGTCCTGTAACAGTAGAGAAATAAGAGTTATCAGGGATGCTAAGTTCTCCGCACAACACTGTCTGCTTCGCCTTATGCGGAGTACCTATCAAACTCAACCTTTCCAACCAACATTTACCTGTTTATTCCTTCCTGTAGTTTTGCTTGTCTTATCATGACCCTTTCATTCCTGTTTGCTTCTACTAATGCTGCCAGTCTCTGTCCTTTAGACCATAACCTAAGTGGAAACAATTGTTTTGCCTTTGATATACTCGTGGCAGATGGACAGTAGCATGGGGAGGACATGGCACATATGGCTCCCACTCATTTGTCCTGACATCTTCTCTTCCACTTCTCCTAGCACACGGTATCTGCTTCACGAAGCATGAGGTCTAACAGTACCTATGAGGCTGCTTTCATATCTTTAAGAAGACATGGCCGAGCAAACATTTCCCTTGATGCGTATCATCCTCTGGTTCCTCCTGTGAAAAAGGTTTTCACCCTAGCACCGCGATGGCGTTATGGAATGAGGGATGAAACAGAGACATCCATCCAAAGGTAGACAATGTCTGGACTTTAGGCACTCCACTTAAGCCCAAGAAAGGGAGCAGCTTTGAAAATGTAATGTTTGCAAGACTTATTTCTCTGAAGGATAGGAAATGATAACATTAACTAAACTGGTGGATGGCAATCATCCATTCCTTTCCTAAGTTCTGTTTCCGAATGACGTATGTCATTTCAAGAGAAGGAGGTGTTCTCCATTCGAATTCCCTTCCCATGTACAGTGTTGGTGATCGTAGACAATCCCTTGATCTTTTCTGAAACCTAGGGATTTTCTTTCATCGTGTGTGTGTGTGTGTGTGTGTGTGTGTTATATGAAGCCTACCTCTGAATCATTTTCTGCTAGATGGGAATTGGGTGCTGAGTGAAGTATTTGCCTTCCCCCCCGTTCCATGTAAAAACTTCAGGTGTCTGCTGCATTCTTTACGCTCCTCGTGGGCATGCTTCCCATTTGTTTCCCCAGCTGATTGGTTTGGAGGCCTGGCTGGAAGTGAAACACTTGATGGACGTTGGAATTGTGTCTATGTGACAACCATACTCTTTGTGAATCTCTCAGCATGCAAATAGATCCAAACAATGTAAACGTGAAGGTCCCAACCTTTACAGAGGAGGCTGGTAAAAAGGCAGATTTGAACTGGACTTTATCAGAAGGTTCTCTCAGTTTTGAATGAGAAATTATGACAGAAAGAGAGGATCGCTGAGAATATCCAGATCTGAAAAGCAACTGGCTATGGTGACTGCTGTGTGATATGACCATTGACATGAAGAATTGATGCACCATGCAGGATTATGATCTATTCAGAGACAACAAAGAGAAAAGGAATGACTCTCTCAATATGGGAAAGCATCAGGCATTGCTGCCTACATTGGGAAAGGCACAGGAATTCAAAAGGTCTCCAAATTTTGCAGTCAGGGTGGGCACGAGTCCTGCCATCTCTTCTTGCCCTCATCCCATTGTATATTTATGGCCAATTCATCAGAGAGGATCATTGAGATTCTCTGTAATGAATTCACCGCTTCCAACTCTTTTGAGTCTTTCTTTCAGGCATGTAACAGCCCATACCTTCAACTCAATGTACCCTCTAGGGTCTAGTACAGTGCTTCTCAGAGGCAGAATATGGCCGCAAAGAGCTGGACAGATGTCGCAGACAGCAAACTGCTCATCTCTCAAAATTTAGGAGATCAAAGCCCGTCTGCACTCTAACTGTCTTCCCTTAAAATGCAAGAGTGCTAGCCATGTTCTGGAAGCATCATGGTGGTCAAGATGGCCACTTCTCTGGACCTCAGAGGGGTTATGTGTGAGTCAATCAACGTCCTCAGAAACCTGTTGTCATCATCGATCCAGAGAAGGCAGCTTTTGACACATGAGCATTCCCAGTGACACTGGAAAGCAGTGAGAGATAGACTCTTTGGCTTTGAAGAGGAAGATCAGCATTGTGCAGCAGGCTTCTTTCTCAGGATCTCAACTGAGGTCAAGCATCAATGAGATCACAAAGACATTTTCTCCTATACTTTAGAGCCCATTTGTCATCAACACATATCAACACTCTACTGTGCCACACGAACCAAAAAAGAAAGATAAACACATCAAGAATTTTGAGGAGTCGAATTTGATCTTGACAACTAGCTTCATGGACAAAAAGAAGAAAAGTATAAAATAAAATGCACCAAAAATATAGGAGTGTACTTCATATGTTTCAAAGGGCAAAACTGGTACTGGATTTCTTGATTATCTAGTCAAGATGGAAGGTTTTGATAGTTTTATATTCCTGCAACTTCAGTGTGTCTTCCTTATCATCATCATCATCATCATGATCATGATCATGATCATCATCATGATCATCCTCATCATCCTCATCCATCATCATCATCAATCATATGAACACCATCATCATTGTCTTATGCCTTATCCTCCTCCCTGTCTACCACACAATTCTTTCCTCAGTTTACCTTTATGGACATTGCAGTTATTCCCACAAGTTTCCAGGTTGCTTTCATCATGAAATTCTTATCCTAACAACCTCAACTTCATGGCTTTACCGTACTGTTATCATGAGAGGAAATGCAGCAGAACCAACAAAAAGAGGCAGCTATCACCATTGAATTAAAATTCAATTTCATGTTTGTTATGGAGTGTTCTGTGTTTCTGTGGCTCTTGGGACACCATGCACTTTTATTTTCAGGAAAATCTGCAAAGGTTCCCCTTCAAATTTCATATTAGGTTACTATTATATAGGAGTCCAGATTGGTTCCACACATTCTTAATTTTCAGATTTTAGATCAAATGCTTTCTGCCAAACATATATGATCAACCTGCTATTTGCAGAGGCTCTCCATGAAATCAGACATGCTCAGATGCACCAGGAACCTGGAGATCTGACAAAAGAGTTGTGAACCTCACAGGGAGACATTTCTGATTCACACCAATTAAAGTCAGAATAGCACAACACTTCTCTCGCTTCTCGGTGCGCTAAGAAGCTACATTCAAGGGTGGACCCTGTGGCAATTCTCAGGAAGAGGACTGCCCCAAAGGGGTGGAAAGAAGTGTTGGGTGAATGGAGGTCAGGTGAAAAACCCTTGGATCATGAGGTGCTTGAAAAGTGAGCATCTTACATGTACCATCCTTCCAAAGGATTGAAACTGACGGTGGTTTGAACAGACAGTTTTGAATACCCTTCACACAAAAGAGGTCAGTCAATTGATACGTATGCAGTCGATGGTAATGTTTCTTTACCTTTTCACCAGCTGGAGAGGGGCATTCCCCAAAGAGACCTAATATGTCAAAGGACTGCAGAGTGATAGACTTGAGGATATGGGCAGGACCAAAGACATAATGGTCAGGAGAGTATCATCTTAGAAATTAGAGTTTGAGCAGTCACGAAGTCAAAGATGCTGACTTTTAGAAATGCCCAGTGTTAGCAAAAATCAGTGAGTCCAAAGACAGAGACTCAGTGCTTACCTTTTCTGCACAAAGAATAGGACGATCTCTGGCTTTCTGTCCTGTAACAGTAGAGAAATAAGAGTTATCAGGGATGCTAAGTTCTCCGCACAACACTGTCTGCTTCGCCTTATGCGGAGTACCTATCAAACTCAACCTTTCCAACCAACATTTACCTGTTTATTCCTTCCTGTAGTTTTGCTTGTCTTATCATGACCCTTTCATTCCTGTTTGCTTCTACTAATGCTGCCAGTCTCTGTCCTTTAGACCATAACCTAAGTGGAAACAATTGTTTTGCCTTTGATATACTCGTGGCAGATGGACAGTAGCATGGGGAGGACATGGCACATATGGCTCCCACTCATTTGTCCTGACATCTTCTCTTCCACTTCTCCTAGCACACGGTATCTGCTTCACGAAGCATGAGGTCTAACAGTACCTATGAGGCTGCTTTCATATCTTTAAGAAGACATGGCCGAGCAAACATTTCCCTTGATGCGTATCATCCTCTGGTTCCTCCTGTGAAAAAGGTTTTCACCCTAGCACCGCGATGGCGTTATGGAATGAGGGATGAAACAGAGACATCCATCCAAAAGTAGACAATGTCTGGACTTTAGGCACTCCACTTAAGCCCAAGAAAGGGAGCAGCTTTGAAAATGTAATGTTTGCAAGACTTATTTCTCTGAAGGATAGGAAATGACAACATTAACTAAACTGGTGGATGGCAATCATCCATTCCTTTCCTAAGTTCTGTTTCCGAATGACGTATGTCATTTCAAGAGAAGGAGGTGTTCTCCATTCGAATTCCCTTCCCATGTACAGTGTTGGTGATCGTAGACAATCCCTTGATCTTTTCTGAAACCTAGGGATTTTCTTTCAGTGTGTGTGTGTGTGTGTGTGTGTGTGTGTGTGTGTGTGTGTGTGTGTGTGTTATATGAAGCCTACCTCTGAATCATTTTCTGCTAGATGGGAATTGGGTGCTGAGTGAAGTATTTGCCTTCCCCCCCTGTTCCATGTAAAAACTTCAGGTGTCTGCTGCATTCTTTACGCTCCTCATAGGCATGCTTCCCATTTCTTTCCCCAGCTGATTGGTTTGGAGGCCTGGCTGGAAGTGAAACACTTGATGGACGTTGGAATTGTGTCTATGTGACAACCATACTCTTTGTGAATCTCTCAGCATGCAAATAGATCCAAACAATGTAAACAACGTGAAGGTCCCAACCTTTACAGAGGAGGCTGGTAAAAAGGCAGATTTGAACTGGACTTTATCAGAAGGTTCTCTCAGTTTTGAATGAGAAATTATGACAGAAAGAGAGGATCGCTGAGAATATCCAGATCTGAAAAGCAACTGGCTATGGTGACTGCTGTGTGATATGACCATTGACATGAAGAATTGATGCACCATGCAGGATTATGATCTATTCAGAGACAACAAAGAGAAAAGGAATGACTCTCTCAATATGGGAAAGCATCAGGCATTGCTGCCTACATTGGGAAAGGCACAGGAATTCAAAAGGTCTCCAAATTTTGCAGTCAGGGTGGGCACGAGTCCTGCCATCTCTTCTTGCCCTCATCCCATTGTATATTTATGGCCAATTCATCAGAGAGGATCATTGAGATTCTCTGTAATGAATTCACCGCTTCCAACTCTTTTGAGTCTTTCTTTCAGGCATGTAACAGCCCATACCTTCAACTCAATGTACCCTCTAGGGTCTAGTACAGTGCTTCTCAGAGGCAGAATATGGCCGCAAAGAGCTGGACAGATGTCGCAGACAGCAAACTGCTCATCTCTCAAAATTTAGGAGATCAAAGCCCGTCTGCACTCTAACTGTCTTCCATTAAAATGCAAGAGTGCTAGCCATGTTCTGGAAGCATCATGGTGGTCAAGATGGCCACTTCTCTGGACCTCAGAGGGGTTATGTGTGAGTCAATCAACGTCCTCAGAAACCTGTTGTCATCATCGATCCAGAGAAGGCAGCTTTTGACACATGAGCATTCCCAGTGACACTGGAAAGCAGTGAGAGATAGACTCTTTGGCTTTGAAGAGGAAGATCAGCATTGTGCAGCAGGCTTCTTTCTCAGGATCTCAACTGAGGTCAAGCATCAATGAGATCACAAAGACATTTTCTCCTATACTTTAGAGCCCATTTGTCATCAACACATATCAACACTCTACTGTGCCACACGAACCAAAAAAGAAAGATAAACACATCAAGAATTTTGAGGAGTCGAATTTGATGTTGACAACTAGCTTCATGGACAAAAAGAAGAAAAGTATAAAATAAAATGCACCAAAAATATAGGAGTGTACTTCATATGTTTCAAAGGGCAAAACTGGTACTGGATTTCTTGATTATCTAGTCAAGGTGGAAGGTTTTGATAGTTTTATATTCCTGCAACTTCAGTGTGTCTTCCTTATCATCACCATCATCATCATCATCATGATCATGATCATCATCATGATCATCCTCATCATCCTCATCCTCATCCATCATCATCATCAATCATATGAACACCATCATCATTGTCTTATGCCTTATCCTCCTCCCTGTCTACCACACAATTCTTTCCTCAGTTTACCTTTATGGACATTGCAGTTATTCCCACAAGTTTCCAGGTTGCTTTCATCATGAAATTCTTATCCTAACAACCTCAACTTCATGACTTTACCGTACTGTTATCATGAGAGGAAACGCAGCAGAACCAACAAAAAGAGGCAGCTATCACCAATGAATTAAAATTCAATTTCATGTTTGTTATGGAGTGTTCTGTGTTTCTGTGTCTCTTGGGACACCATGCACTTTTATTTTCAGGAAAATCTGCAAAGGTTCCCCTTCAAATTTCATATTAGGTTACTATTATATAGGAGTCCAGATTGGTTCCACACATTCTTAATTTTCAGATTTTAGATCAAATGCTTTCTGCCAAACATATATGATCAACCTGCTATTTGCAGAGGCTCTCCATGAAATCAGACATGCTCAGATGCACCAGGAACCTGGAGATCTGACAAAAGAGTTGTGAACCTCACAGGGAGACATTTCTGATTCACACCAATTAAAGTCAGAATAGCACAACACTTCTCTCGCTTCTCGGTGCGCTAAGAAGCTACATTCAAGGGTGGACCCTGTTGCAGTTCTCAGGAAGAGGACTGCCCCAAAGGGGTGGAAAGAAGTGTTGGGTGAATGGAGGTCAGGTGAAAAACCCTTGGATCATGAGGTGCTTGAAAAGTGAGCATCTTACATGTACCATCCTTCCAAAGGATTGAAACTGACGGTGGTTTGAACAGACAGTTTTGAATACCCTTCACACAAAAGAGGTCAGTCAATTGATACGTATGCAGTCGATGGTAATGTTTCTTTACCTTTTCACCAGCTGGAGAGGGGCATTCCCCAAAGAGACCTAATATGTCAAAGGACTGCAGAGTGATAGACTTGAGGATATGGGCAGGACCAAAGACATAATGGTCAGGAGAGTATCATCTTAGAAATTAGAGTTTGAGCAGTCACGAAGTCAAAGATGCTGACTTTTAGAAATGCCCAGTGTTAGCAAAAATCAGTGAGTCCAAAGACAGAGACTCAGTGCTTACCTTTTCTGCACAAAGAATAGGACGATCTCTGGCTTTCTGTCCTGTAACAGTAGAGAAATAAGAGTTATCAGGGATGCTAAGTTCTCCGCACAACACTGTCTGCTTCGCCTTATGCGGAGTACCTAGCAAACTCAACCTTTCCAACCAACATTTACCTGTTTATTCCTTCCTGTAGTTTTGCTTGTCTTATCATGACCCTTTCACTCCTGTTTGCTTCTACTAACGCTGCCAGTCTCTGTCCTTTAGACCATAACCTAAGTGGAAACAATTGTTTTCCCTTTGATATACTCGTGGCAGATGGACAGTAGCATGGGGAGGACATGGCACATATGGCACCCACTCATTTGTCCTGACATCTTCTCTTCCACTTCTCCTAGCACACGGTATCTGCTTCACGAAGCATGAGGTCTAACAGTACCTATGAGGCTGCTTTCATATCTTTAAGAAGACATGGCCGAGCAAACATTTCCCTTGATGTGTATCATCCTCTGGTTCCTCCTGTGAAAAAGGTTTTCACCCTAGCACCGCGATGGCGTTATGGAATGAGGGATGAAACAGAGACATCCATCCAAAAGTAGACAATGTCTGGACTTTAGGCACTCCACTTAATCCCAAGAAAGGGAGCAGCTTTGAAAATGTAATGTTTGCAAGACTTATTTCTCTGAAGGATAGGAAATGACAACATTAACTAAACTGGTGGATGGCAATCATCCATTCCTTTCCTAAGTTCTGTTTCCGAATGACGTATGTCATTTCAAGAGAAGGAGGTGTTCTCCATTCGAATTCCCTTCCCATATACAGTGTTGGTGATCGTAGACAATCCCTTGATCTTTTCTGAAACCTAGGGATTTTCTTTCATCGTGTGTGTATGTGTGTGTGTGTGTGTGTGTGTGTGTGTGTGTGTGTGTGTGTGTGTGTTATATGAAGCCTACCTCTGAATCATTTTCTGCTAGATGGGAATTGGGTACTGAGTGAAGTATTTGTCTTCCCCCCCTGTTCCATGTAAAAACTTCAGGTGTCTGCTGCATTCTTTACGCTCCTCGTGTGCATGCTTCCCATTTGTTTCCCCAGCTGATTGGTTTGGAGGCCTGGCTGGAAGTGAAACACTTGATGGACGTTGGAATTGTGTCTATGTGACAACCATACTCTTTGTGAATCTCTCAGCATGCAAATAGATCCAAACAATGTAAACAACGTGAAGGTCCCAACCTTTACAGAGGAGACTGGTAAAAAGGCAGATTTGAACTGGACTTTATCAGAAGGTTCTCTCAGTTTTGAATGAGAAATTATGACAGAAAGAGAGGATCGCTGAGAATATCCAGATCTGAAAAGCAACTGGCTATGGTGACTGCTGTGTGATATGACCATTGACATGAAGAATTGATGCACCATGCAGGATTATGATCTATTCAGAGACAACAAAGAGAAAAGGAATGACTCTCTCAATATGGGAAAGCATCAGGCATTGCTGCCTACATTGGGAAAGGCACAGGAATTCAAAAGGTCTCCAAATTTTGCAGTCAGGGTGGGCACGAGTCCTGCCATCTCTTCTTGCCCTCATCCCATTGTATATTTATGGCCAATTCATCAGAGAGGATCATTGAGATTCTCTGTAATGAATTCACCGCTTCCAACTCTTTTGAGTCTTTCTTTCAGGCATGTAACAGCCCATACCTTCAACTCAATGTACCCTCTAGGGTCTAGTACAGTGCTTCTCAGAGGCAGAATATGGCCGCAAAGAGCTGGAGAGATGGCACAGACAGCAAACTGCTCATCTCTCAAAATTTAGGAGATCAAAGCCCGTCTGCACTCTAACTGTCTTCCATTAAAATGCAAGAGTGCTAGCCATGTTCTGGAAGCATCATGGTGGTCAAGATGGCCACTTCTCTGGACCTCAGAGGGGTTATGTGTGAGTCAATCAACGTCCTCAGAAACCTGTTGTCATCATCGATCCAGAGAAGGCAGCTTTTGACACATGAGCATTCCCAGTGACACTGGAAAGCAGTGAGAGATAGACTCTTTGGCTTTGAAGAGGAAGATCAGCATTGTGCAGCAGGCTTCTTTCTCAGGATCTCAACTGAGGTCAAGCATCAATGAGATCACAAAGACATTTTCTCCTATACTTTAGAGCCCATTTGTCATCAACACATATCAACACTCTACTGTGCCACACGAACCAAAAAAGAAAGATAAACACATCAAGAATTTTGAGGAGTCGAATTTGATCTTGACAACTAGCTTCATGGACAAAAAGAAGAAAAGTATAAAATAAAATGCACCAAAAATATAGGAGTGTACTTCATATGTTTCAAAGGGCAAAACTGGTACTGGATTTCTTGATTATCTAGTCAAGGTGGAAGGTTTTGATAGTTTTATATTCCTGCAACTTCAGTGTGTCTTCCTTATCATCACCATCATCATCATCATCATGATCATGATCATCATCATGATCATCCTCATCATCCTCATCCTCATCCATCATCATCATCAATCATATGAACACCATCATCATTGTCTTATGCCTTATCCTCCTCCCTGTCTACCACACAATTCTTTCCTCAGTTTACCTTTATGGACATTGCAGTTATTCCCACAAGTTTCCAGGTTGCTTTCATCATGAAATTCTTATCCTAACAACCTCAACTTCATGGCTTTACCGTACTGTTATCATGAGAGGAAACGCAGCAGAACCAACAAAAAGAGGCAGCTATCACCAATGAATTAAAATTCAATTTCATGTTTGTTATGGAGTGTTCTGTGTGTCTGTGTCTCTTGGGACACCATGCACTTTTATTTTCAGGAAAATCTGCAAAGGTTCCCCTTCAAATTTCATATTAGGTTACTATTATATAGGAGTCCAGATTGGTTCCACACATTCTTATTTTTCAGATTTTAGATCAAATGCTTTCTGCCAAACATATATGATCAACCTGCTATTTGCAGAGGCTCTCCATGAAATCAGACATGCTCAGATGCACCAGGAACCTGGAGATCTGACAAAAGAGTTGTGAACCTCACAGGGAGACATTTCTGATTCACACCAATTAAAGTCAGAATAGCACAACACTTCTCTCGCTTCTCGGTGCGCTAAGAAGCTACATTCAAGGGTGGACCCTGTTGCAATTCTCAGGAAGAGGACTGCCCCAAAGGGGTGGAAAGAAGTGCTGGGTGAATGGAGGTCAGGTGAAAAACCCTTGGATCATGAGGTGCTTGAAAAGTGAGCATCTTACATGTACCATCCTTCCAAAGGATTGAAACTGACGGTGGTTTGAACAGACAGTTTTGAATACCCTTCACACAAAAGAGGTCAGTCAATTGATACGTATGCAGTCGATGGCAATGTTTCTTTACCTTTTCACCAGCTGGAGAGGGGCATTCCCCAAAGAGACCTAATATGTCAAAGGACTGCAGAGTGATAGACTTGAGGATATGGGCAGGACCAAAGACATAATGGTCAGGAGAGTATCATCTTAGAAATTAGAGTTTGAGCAGTCACGAAGTCAAAGATGCTGACTTTTAGAAATGCCCAGTGTTAGCAAAAATCAGTGAGTCCAAAGACAGAGACTCAGTGCTTACCTTTTCTGCACAAAGAATAGGACGATCTCTGGCTTTCTGTCCTGTAACAGTAGAGAAATAAGAGTTATCAGGGATGCTAAGTTCTCCGCACAACACTGTCTGCTTTGCCTTATGTGGAGTACCTAGCAAACTCAACCTTTCCAACCAACATTTACCTGTTTATTCCTTCCTGTAGTTTTGCTTGTCTTATCATGACCCTTTCATTCCTGTTTGCTTCTACTAATGCTGCCAGTCTCTGTCCTTTAGACCATAACCTAAGTGGAAACAATTGTTTTGCCTTTGATATACTCGTGGCAGATGGACAGTAGCATGGGGAGGACATGGCACATATGGCTCCCACTCATTTGTCCTGACATCTTCTCTTCCACTTCTCCTAGCACACGGTATCTGCTTCACGAAGCATGAGGTCTAACAGTACCTATGAGGCTGCTTTCATATCTTTAAGAAGACATGGCCGAGCAAACATTTCCCTTGATGCGTATCATCCTCTGGTTCCTCCTGTGAAAAAGGTTTTCACCCTAGCACCGCGATGGCGTTATGGAATGAGGGATGAAACAGAGACATCCATCCAAAAGTAGACAATGTCTGGACTTTAGGCACTCCACTTAAGCCCAAGAAAGGGAGCAGCTTTGAAAATGTAATGTTTGCAAGACTTATTTCTCTGAAGGATAGGAAATGACAACATTAACTAAACTGGTGGATGGCAATCATCCATTCCTTTCCTAAGTTCTGTTTCCGAATGACGTATGTCATTTCAAGAGAAGGAGGTGTTCTCCATTCGAATTCCCTTCCCATGTACAGTGTTGGTGATCGTAGACAATCCCTTGATCTTTTCTGAAACCTAGGGATTTTCTTTCATCGTGTGTGTGTGTGTGTGTGTGTGTGTGTGTGTGTTATATGAAGCCTACCTCTGAATCATTTTCTGCTAGATGGGAATTGGGTGCTGAGTGAAGTATTTGCCTTCCCCCCCTGTTCCATGTAAAAACTTCAGGTGTCTGCTGCATTCTTTACGCTCCTCGTGGGCATGCTTCCCATTTCTTTCCCCAGCTGATTGGTTTGGAGGCCTGGTTGGAACTGAAACACTTGATGGACGTTGGAATTGTGTCTATGTGACAACCATACCCTTTGTGAATCTCTCAGCATGCAAATAGATCCAAACAATGTAAACAACGTGAAGGTCCCAACCTTTACAGAGGAGGCTGGTAAAAAGGCAGATTTGAACTGGACTTTATCAGAAGGTTCTCTCAGTTTTGAATGAGAAATTATGACAGAAAGAGAGGATCGCTGAGAATATCCAGATCTGAAAAGCAACTGGCTATGGTGACTGCTGTGTGATATGACCATTGACATGAAGAATTGATGCACCATGCAGGATTATGATCTATTCAGAGACAACAAAGAGAAAAGGAATGACTCTCTCAATATGGGAAAGCATCAGGCATTGCTGCCTACATTGGGAAAGGCACAGGAATTCAAAAGGTCTCCAAATTTTGCAGTCAGGGTGGGCACGAGTCCTGCCATCTCTTCTTGCCCTCATCCCATTGTATATTTATGGCCAATTCATCAGAGAGGATCATTGAGATTCTCTGTAATGAATTCACCGCTTTCAACTCTTTTGAGTCTTTCTTTCAGGCATGTAACAGCCCATACCTTCAACTCAATGTACCCTCTAGGGTCTAGTACAGTGCTTCTCAGAGGCAGAATATGGCCGCAAAGAGCTGGACAGATGTCGCAGACTGCAAACTGCTCATCTCTCAAAATTTAGGAGATCAAAGCCCGTCTGCACTCTGTCTTCCATTAAAATGCAAGAGTGTTAGCCATGTTCTGGAAGCATCATGGTGGTCAAGATGGCCACTTCTCTGGACCTCAGAGGGGTTATGTGTGAGTCAATCAACGTCCTCAGAAACCTGTTGTCATCATCGATCCAGAGAAGGCAGCTTTTGACACATGAGCATTCCCAGTGACACTGGAAAGCAGTGAGAGATAGACTCTTTGGCTTTGAAGAGGAAGATCAGCATTGTGCAGCAGGCTTCTTTCTCAGGATCTCAACTGAGGTCAAGCATCAATGAGATCACAAAGACATTTTCTCCTATACTTTAGAGCCCATTTGTCATCAACACATATCAACACTCTACTGTGCCACACGAACCAAAAAAGAAAGATAAACACATCAAGAATTTTGAGGAGTCGAATTTGATCTTGACAACTAGCTTCATGGACAAAAAGAAGAAAAGTATAAAATAAAATGCACCAAAAATATAGGAGTGTACTTCATATGTTTCAAAGGGCAAAACTGGTACTGGATTTCTTGATTATCTAGTCAAGGTGGAAGGTTTTGATAGTTTTATATTCCTGCAACTTCAGTGTGTCTTCCTTATTATCACTATCATCATCATAATCATGATCATGATCATCATCATGATCATCCTCATCATCCTCATCCATCATCATCATCAATCATATGAACACCATCATCATTGTCTTATGCCTTATCCTCCTCCCTGTCTACCACACAATTCTTTCCTCAGTTTACCTTTATGGACATTGCAGTTATTCCCACAAGTTTCCAGGTTGCTTTCATCATGAAATTCTTATCCTAACAACCTCAACTTCATGGCTTTACCGTACTGTTATCATGAGAGGAAACGCAGCAGAACCAACAAAAAGAGGCAGCTATCACCAATGAATTAAAATTCAATTTCATGTTTGTTATGGAGTGTTCTGTGTTTCTGTGTCTCTTGGGACACCATGCACTTTTATTTTCAGGAAAATCTGCAAAGGTTCCCCTTCAAATTTCATATTAGGTTACTATTATATAGGAGTCCAGATTGGTTCCACACATTCTTAATTTTCAGATTTTAGATCAAATGCTTTCTGCCAAACATATATGATCAACCTGCTATTTGCAGAGGCTCTCCATGAAATCAGACATGCTCAGATGCACCAGGAACCTGGAGATCTGACAAAAGAGTTGTGAACCTCACAGGGAGACATTTCTGATTCACACCAATTAAAGTCAGAATAGCACAACACTTCTCTCGCTTCTCGGTGCGCTAAGAAGCTACATTCAAGGGTGGACCCTGTTGCAATTCTCAGGAAGAGGACTGCCCCAAAGGGGTGGAAAGAAGTGCTGGGTGAATGGAGGTCAGGTGAAAAACCCTTGGATCATGAGGTGCTTGAAAAGTGAGCATCTTACATGTACCATCCTTCCAAAGGATTGAAACTGACGGTGGTTTGAACAGACAGTTTTGAATACCCTTCACACAAAAGAGGTCAGTCAATTGATACGTATGCAGTCGATGGTAATGTTTCTTTACCTTTTCACCAGCTGGAGAGGGGCATTCCCCAAAGAGACCTAATATGTCAAAGGACTGCAGAGTGATAGACTTGAGGATATGGGCAGGACCAAAGACGTAATCTTCAGGAGAGTATCATCTTAGAAATTAGAGTTTGAGCAGTCACGAAGTCAAAGCTGCTGACTTTTAGAAATGCCCAGTGTTAGCAAAAATCAGTGAGTCCAAAGACAGAGACTCAGTGCTTACCTTTTCTGCACAAAGAATAGGACGATCTCTGGCTTTCTGTCCTGTAACAGTAGAGAAATAAGAGTTATCAGGGATGCTAAGTTCTCCGCACAACACTGTCTGCTTCGCCTTATGCAGAGTACCTAGCAAACTCAACCTTTCCAACCAACATTTACCTGTTTATTCCTTCCTGTAGTTTTGCTTGTCTTATCATGACCCTTTCATTCCTGTTTGCTTCTACTAATGCTGCCAATCTCTGTCCTTTAGACCATAACCTAAGTGGAAACAATTGTTTTGCCTTTGATATACTCGTGGCAGATGGACAGTAGCATGGGGAGGACATGGCACATATGGCACCCACTCATTTGTCCTGACATCTTCTCTTCCACTTCTCCTAGCACACGGTATCTGCTTCACGAAGCATGAGGTCTAACAGTACCTATGAGGCTGCTTTCATATCTTTAAGAAGACATGGCCGAGCAAACATTTCCCTTGATGCGTATCATCCTCTGGTTCCTCCTGTGAAAAAGGTTTTCACCCTAGCACCGCGATGGCGTTATGGAATGAGGGATGAAACAGAGACATCCATCCAAAAGTAGACAATGTCTGGACTTTAGGCACTCCACTTAATCCCAAGAAAGGGAGCAGCTTTGAAAATGTAATGTTTGCAAGACTTATTTCTCTGAAGGATAGGAAATGACAACATTAACTAAACTGGTGGATGGCAATCATCCATTCCTTTCCTAAGTTCTGTTTCCGAATGACGTATGTCATTTCAAGAGAAGGAGGTGTTCTCCATTCGAATTCCCTTCCCATGTACAGTGTTGGTGATCGTAGACAATCCCTTGATCTTTTCTGAAACCTAGGGATTTTCTTTCATCGTGTGTGTGTGTGTGTGTGTGTGTGTGTGTGTTATATGAAGCCTACCTCTGAATCATTTTCTGCTAGATGGGAATTGGTTGCTGAGTGAAGTATTTGCCTTCCTCCCCCTGTTCCATGTAAAAACTTCAGGTGTCTGCTGCATTCTTTACACACCTCGTGGGCATGCTTCCCATTTCTTTCCCCAGCTGATTGGTTTGGAGGCCTGGCTGGAAGTGAAACACTTGATGGACGTTGGAATTGTGTCTATGTGACAACCATACTCTTTGTGAATCTCTCAGCATGCAAATAGATCCAAACAATGTAAACAACGTGAAGGTCCCAACCTTTACAGAGGAGGCTGGTAAAAAGGCAGATTTGAACTGGACTTTATCAGAAGGTTCTCTCAGTTTTGAATGAGAAATTATGACAGAAAGAGAGGATCGCTGAGAATATCCAGATCTGAAAAGCAACTGGCTATGGTGACTGCTGTGTGATATGACCATTGACATGAAGAATTGATGCACCATGCAGGATTATGATCTATTCAGAGACAACAAAGAGAAAAGGAATGACTCTCTCAATATGGGAAAGCATCAGGCATTGCTGCCTACATTGGGAAAGGCACAGGAATTCAAAAGGTCTCCAAATTTTGCAGTCAGGGTGGGCACGAGTCCTGCCATCTCTTCTTGCCCTCATCCCATTGTATATTTATGGCCAATTCATCAGAGAGGATCATTGAGATTCTCTGTAATGAATTCACCGCTTCCAACTCTTTTGAGTCTTTCTTTCAGGCATGTAACAGCCCATACCTTCAACTCAATGTACCCTCTAGGGTCTAGTACAGTGCTTCTCAGAGGCAGAATATGGCCGCAAAGAGCTGGACAGATGTCGCAGACTGCAAACTGCTCATCTCTCAAAATTTAGGAGATCAAAGCCCGTCTGCACTCTAACTGTCTTCCATTAAAATGCAAGAGTGCTAGCCATGTTCTGGAAGCATCATGGTGGTCAAGATGGCCACTTCTCTGGACCTCAGAGGGGTTATGTGTGAGTCAATCAACGTCCTCAGAAACCTGTTGTCATCATCGATCCAGAGAAGGCAGCTTTTGACACATGAGCATTCCCAGTGACACTGGAAAGCAGTGAGAGATAGACTCTTTGGCTTTGAAGAGGAAGATCAGCATTGTGCAGCAGGCTTCTTTCTCAGGATCTCAACTGAGGTCAAGCATCAATGAGATCACAAAGACATTTTCTCCTATACTTTAGAGCCCATTTGTCATCAACACATATCAACACTCTACTGTGCCACACGAACCAAAAAAGAAAGATAAACACATCAAGAATTTTGAGGAGTCGAATTTGATCTTGACAACTAGCTTCATGGACAAAAAGAAGAAAAGTATAAAATAAAATGCACCAAAAATATAGGAGTGTACTTCATATGTTTCAAAGGGCAAAACTGGTACTGGATTTCTTGATTATCTAGTCAAGGTGGAAGGTTTTGATAGTTTTATATTCCTGCAACTTCAGTGTGTCTTCCTTATCATCACCATCATCATCATCATCATCATCATGATCATCATCATGATCATCCTCATCATCCTCATCCATCATCATCATCAATGATATGAACACCATCATCATTGTCTTATGCCTTATCCTCCTCCCTGTCTACCACACAATTCTTTCCTCAGTTTACCTTTATGGACATTGCAGTTATTCCCACAAGTTTCCAGGTTGCTTTCATCATGAAATTCTTATCCTAACAACCTCAACTTCATGGCTTTACCGTACTGTTATCATGAGAGGAAACGCAGCAGAACCAACAAAAAGAGGCAGCTATCACCAATGAATTAAAATTCAATTTCATGTTTGTTATGGAGTGTTCTGTGTTTCTGTGTCTCTTGGGACACCATGCACTTTTATTTTCAGGAAAATCTGCAAAGGTTCCCCTTCAAATTTCATATTAGGTTACTATTATATAGGAGTCCAGATTGGTTCCACACATTCTTAATTTTCAGATATTAGATCAAATGCTTTCTGCCAAACATATATGATCAACCTGCTATTTGCAGAGGCTCTCCATGAAATCAGACATGCTCAGATGCACCAGGAACCTGGAGATCTGACAAAAGAGTTGTGAACCTCACAGGGAGACATTTCTGATTCACACCAATTAAAGTCAGAATAGCACAACACTTCTCTCGCTTCTCGGTGCGCTAAGAAGCTACATTCAAGGGTGGACCCTGTTGCAATTCTCAGGAAGAGGACTGCCACAAAGGGGTGGAAAGAAGTGCTGGGTGAACGGAGGTCAGGTGAAAAACCCTTGGATCATGAGGTGCTTGAAAAGTGAGCATCTTACATGTACCATCCTTCCAAAGGATTGAAACTGACGGTGGTTTGAACAGACAGTTTTGAATACCCTTCACACAAAAGAGGTCAGTCAATTGATATGTATGCAGTCGATGGTAATGTTTCTTTACCTTTTCACCAGCTGGAGAGGGGCATTCCCCAAAGAGACCTAATATGTCAAAGGACTGCAGAGTGATAGACTTGAGGATATGGGCAGGACCAAAGACATAATGGTCAGGAGAGTATCATCTTAGAAATTAGAGTTTGAGCAGTCACGAAGTCAAAGATGCTGACTTTTAGAAATGCCCAGTGTTAGCAAAAATCAGTGAGTCCAAAGACAGAGACTCAGTGCTTACCTTTTCTGCACAAAGAATAGGACGATCTCTGGCTTTCTGTCCTGTAACAGTAGAGAAATAAGAGTTATCAGGGATGCTAAGTTCTCCGCACAACACTGTCTGCTTCGCCTTATGCGGAGTACCTAGCAAACTCAACCTTTCCAACCAACATTTACCTGTTTATTCCTTCCTGTAGTTTTGCTTGTCTTATCATGACCCTTTCATTCCTGTTTGCTTCTACTAATGCTGCCAATCTCTGTCCTTTAGACCATAACCTAAGTGGAAACAATTGTTTTGCCTTTGATATACTCGTGGCAGATGGACAGTAGCATGGGGAGGACATGGCACATATGGCTCCCACTCATTTGTCCTGACATCTTCTCTTCCACTTCTCCTAGCACACGGTATCTGCTTCACGAAGCATGAGGTCTAACAGTACCTATGAGGCTGCTTTCATATCTTTAAGAAGACATGGCCGAGCAAACATTTCCCTTGATGCGTATCATCCTCTGGTTCCTCCTGTGAAAAAGGTTTTCACCCTAGCACCGCGATGGCGTTATGGAATGAGGGATGAAACAGAGACATCCATCCAAAAGTAGACAATGTCTGGACTTTAGGCACTCCACTTAAGCCCAAGAAAGGGAGCAGCTTTGAAAATGTAATGTTTGCAAGACTTATTTCTCTGAAGGATAGGAAATGACAACATTAACTAAACTGGTGGATGGCAATCATCCATTCCTTTCCTAAGTTCTGTTTCCGAATGACGTATGTCATTTCAAGAGAAGGAGGTGTTCTCCATTCGAATTCCCTTCCCATGTACAGTGTTGGTGATCGTAGACAATCCCTTGATCTTTTCTGAAACCTAGGGATTTTCTTTCATCGTGTGTGTGTGTGTGTGTGTGTGTGTGTGTGTGTGTGTGTGTGTGTTATATGAAGCCTACCTCTGAATCATTTTCTGCTAGATGGGAATTGGGTGCTGAGTGAAGTATTTGCCTTCCCCCCCTGTTCCATGTAAAAACTTCAGGTGTCTGCTGCATTCTTTATGCTCCTCGTGGGCATACTTCCCATTTGTTTCCCCAGCTGATTGGTTTGGAGGCCTGGCTGGAAGTGAAACACTTGATGGACGTTGGAATTGTGTCTATGTGACAACCATACTCTTTGTGAATCTCTCAGCATGCAAATAGATCCAAACAATGTAAACAACGTGAAGGTCCCAACCTTTACAGAGGAGGCTGGTAAAAAGGCAGATTTGAACTGGACTTTATCAGAAGGTTCTCTCAGTTTTGAATGAGAAATTATGACAGAAAGAGAGGATCGCTGAGAATATCCAGATCTGAAAAGCAACTGGCTATGGTGACTGCTGTGTGATATGACCATTGACATGAAGAATTGATGCACCATGCAGGATTATGATCTATTCAGAGACAACAAAGAGAAAAGGAATGACTCTCTCAATATGGGAAAGCATCAGGCATTGCTGCCTACATTGGGAAAGGCACAGGAATTCAAAAGGTCTCCAAATTTTGCAGTCAGGGTGGGCACGAGTCCTGCCATCTCTTCTTGCCCTCATCCCATTGTATATTTATGGCCAATTCATCAGAGAGGATCATTGAGATTCTCTGTAATGAATTCACCGCTTCCAACTCTTTTGAGTCTTTCTTTCAGGCATGTAACAGCCCATACCTTCAACTCAATGTACCCTCTAGGGTCTAGTACAGTGCTTCTCAGAGGCAGAATATGGCCGCAAAGAGCTGGAGAGATGGCGCAGACAGCAAACTGCTCATCTCTCAAAATTTAGGAGATCAAAGCCCGTCTGCACTCTAACTGTCTTCCCTTAAAATGCAAGAGTGCTAGCCATGTTCTGGAAGCATCATGGTGGTCAAGATGGCCACTTCTCTGGACCTCAGAGGGGTTATGTGTGAGTCAATCAACGTCCTCAGAAACCTGTTGTCATCATCGATCCAGAGAAGGCAGCTTTTGACACATGAGCATTCCCAGTGACACTGGAAAGCAGTGAGAGATAGACTCTTTGGCTTTGAAGAGGAAGATCAGCATTGTGCAGCAGGCTTCTTTCTCAGGATCTCAACTGAGGTCAAGCATCAATGAGATCACAAAGACATTTTCTCCTATACTTTAGAGCCCATTTGTCATCAACACATATCAACACTCTACTGTGCCACACGAACCAAAAAAGAAAGATAAACACATCAAGAATTTTGAGGAGTCGAATTTGATCTTGACAACTAGCTTCATGGACAAAAAGAAGAAAAGTATAAAATAAAATGCACCAAAAATATAGGAGTGTACTTCATATGTTTCAAAGGGCAAAACTGGTACTGGATTTCTTGATTATCTAGTCAAGGTGGAAGGTTTTGATAGTTTGATATTCCTGCAACTTCAGTGTGTCTTCCTTATCATCACCATCATCATCATCATCATCATCATGATCATCATCATGATCATCCTCATCATCCTCATCCATCATCATCATCAATCATATGAACACCATCATCATTGTCTTATGCCTTATCCTCCTCCCTGTCTAGCACACAATTCTTTCCTCAGTTTACCTTTATGGACATTGCAGTTATTCCCACAAATTCCAGGTTGCTTTCATCATGAAATTCTTATCCTAACAACCTCAACTTCATGGCTTTACCGTACTGTTATCATGAGAGGAAACGCAGCAGAACCAACAAAAAGAGGCAGCTATCACCAATGAATAAAAATTCAATTTCATGTTTGTTATGGAGTGTTCTGTGTTTCTGTGGCTCTTGGGACACCATGCACTTTTATTTTCAGGAAAATCTGCAAAGGTTCCCCTTCAAATTTCATATTAGGTTACTATTATATAGGAGTCCAGATTGGTTCCACACATTCTTAATTTTCAGATTTTAGATCAAATGCTTTCTGCCAAACATATATGATCAACCTGCTATTTGCAGAGGCTCTCCATGAAATCAGACATGCTCAGATGCACCAGGAACCTGGAGATCTGACAAAAGAGTTGTGAACCTCACAGGGAGACATTTCTGATTCACACCAATTAAAGTCAGAATAGCACAACACTTCTCTCGCTTCTCGGTGCGCTAAGAAGCTACATTCAAGGGTGGACCCTGTTGCAATTCTCAGGAAGAGGACTGCCCCAAAGGGGTGGAAAGAAGTGCTGGGTGAATGGAGGTCAGGTGAAAAACCCTTGGATCATGAGGTGCTTGAAAAGTGAGCATCTTACATGTACCATCCTTCCAAAGGATTGAAACTGACAGTGGTTTGAACAGACAGTTTTGAATACCCTTCACACAAAAGAGGTCAGTCAATTGATACGTATGCAGTCGATGGCAATGTTTCTTTACCTTTTCACCAGCTGGAGAGGGGCATTCCCCAAAGAGACCTAATATGTCAAAGGACTGCAGAGTGATAGACTTGAGGATATGGGCAGGACCAAAGACATAATGGTCAGGAGAGTATCATCTTAGAAATTAGAGTTTGAGCAGTCACGAAGTCAAAGATGCTGACTTTTAGAAATGCCCAGTGTTAGCAAAAATCAGTGAGTCCAAAGACAGAGACTCAGTGCTTACCTTTTCTGCACAAAGAATAGGACGATCTCTGGCTTTCTGTCCTGTAACAGTAGAGAAATAAGAGTTATCAGGGATGCTAAGTTCTCCGCACAACACTGTCTGCTTCGCCTTATGCGGAGTACCTAGCAAACTCAACCTTTCCAACCAACATTTACCTGTTTATTCCTTCCTGTAGTTTTGCTTGTCTTATCATGACCCTTTCACTCCTGTTTGCTTCTACTAACGCTGCCAGTCTCTGTCCTTTAGACCATAACCTAAGTGGAAACAATTGTTTTGCCTTTGATATACTCGTGGCAGATGGACAGTAGCATGGGGAGGACATGGCACATATGGCACCCACTCATTTGTCCTGACATCTTCTCTTCCACTTCTCCTAGCACACGGTATCTGCTTCACGAAGCATGAGGTCTAACAGTACCTATGAGGCTGCTTTCATATCTTTAAGAAGACATGGCCGAGCAAACATTTCCCTTGATGCGTATCATCCTCTGGTTCCTCCTGTGAAAAAGGTTTTCACCCTAGCACCGCGATGGCGTTATGGAATGAGGGATGAAACAGAGACATCCATCCAAAAGTAGACAATGTCTGGACTTTAGGCACTCCACTTAATCCCAAGAAAGGGAGCAGCTTTGAAAATGTAATGTTTGCAAGACTTATTTCTCTGAAGGATAGGAAATGACAACATTAACTAAACTGGTGGATGGCAATCATCCATTCCTTTCCTAAGTTCTGTTTCCGAATGACGTATGTCATTTCAAGAGAAGGAGGTGTTCTCCATTCGAATTCCCTTCCCATGTACAGTGTTGGTGATCGTAGACAATCCCTTGATCTTTTCTGAAACCTAGGGATTTTCTTTCATCGTGTGTGTGTGTGTGTGTGTGTGTGTTATATGAAGCCTACCTCTGAATCATTTTCTGCTAGATGGGAATTGGGTGCTGAGTGAAGTATTTGCCTTCCCCCCCTGTTCCATGTAAAAACTTCAGGTGTCTGCTGCATTCTTTACGCTCCTCGTGGGCATGCTTCCCATTTCTTTCCCCAGCTGATTGGTTTGGAGGCCTGGTTGGAAGTGAAACACTTGATGGACGTTGGAATTGTGTCTATGTGACAACCATACTCTTTGTGAATCTCTCAGCATGCAAATAGATCCAAACAATGTAAACAACGTGAAGGTCCCAACCTTTACAGAGGAGGCTGGTAAAAAGGCAGATTTGAACTGGACTTTATCAGAAGGTTCTCTCAGTTTTGAATGAGAAATTATGACAGAAAGAGAGGATCGCTGAGAATATCCAGATCTGAAAAGCAACTGGCTATGGTGACTGCTGTGTGATATGACCATTGACATGAAGAATTGATGCACCATGCAGGATTATGATCTATTCAGAGACAACAAAGAGAAAAGGAATGACTCTCTCAATATGGGAAAGCATCAGGCATTGCTGCCTACATTGGGAAAGGCACAGGAATTCAAAAGGTCTCCAAATTTTGCAGTCAGGGTGGGCACGAGTCCTGCCATCTCTTCTTGCCCTCATCCCATTGTATATTTATGGCCAATTCATCAGAGAGGATCATTGAGATTCTCTGTAATGAATTCACCGCTTCCAACTCTTTTGAGTCTTTCTTTCAGGCATGTAACAGCCCATACCTTCAACTCAATGTACCCTCTAGGGTCTAGTACAGTGCTTCTCAGAGGCAGAATATGGCCGCAAAGAGCTGGACAGATGTCGCAGACAGCAAACTGCTCATCTCTCAAAATTTAGGAGATCAAAGCCCGTCTGCACTCTAACTGTCTTCCATTAAAATGCAAGAGTGCTAGCCATGTTCTGGAAGCATCATGGTGGTCAAGATGGCCACTTCTCTGGACCTCAGAGGGGTTATGTGTGAGTCAATCAACGTCCTCAGAAACCTGTTGTCATCATCGATCCAGAGAAGGCAGCTTTTGACACATGAGCATTCCCAGTGACACTGGAAAGCAGTGAGAGATAGACTCTTTGGCTTTGAAGAGGAAGATCAGCATTGTGCAGCAGGCTTCTTTCTCAGGATCTCAACTGAGGTCAAGCATCAATGAGATCACAAAGACATTTTCTCCTATACTTTAGAGCCCATTTGTCATCAACACATATCAACACTCTACTGTGCCACACGAACCAAAAAAGAAAGATAAACACATCAAGAATTTTGAGGAGTCGAATTTGATCTTGACAACTAGCTTCATGGACAAAAAGAAGAAAAGTATAAAATAAAATGCACCAAAAATATAGGAGTGTACTTCATATGTTTCAAAGGGCAAAACTGGTACTGGATTTCTTGATTATCTAGTCAAGGTGGAAGGTTTTGATAGTTTGATATTCCTGCAACTTCAGTGTGTCTTCCTTATCATCACCATCATCATCATCATCATGATCATGATCATCATCATGATCATCCTCATCATCCTCATCCATCATCATCATCAATCATATGAACACCATCATCATTGTCTTATGCCTTATCCTCCTCCCTGTCTACCACACAATTCTTTCCTCAGTTTACCTTTATGGACATTGCAGTTATTCCCACAAGTTTCCAGGTTGCTTTCATCATGAAATTCTCATCCTAGCAACCTCAACTTCATGGCTTTACCGTACTGTTATCATGAGAGGAAACGCAGCAGAACCAACAAAAAGAGGCAGCTATCACCAATGAATTAAAATTCAATTTCATGTTTGTTATGGAGTGTTCTGTGTTTCTGTGGCTCTTGGGACACCATGCACTTTTATTTTCAGGAAAATCTGCAAAGGTTCCCCTTCAAATTTCATATTAGGTTACTATTATATAGGAGTCCAGATTGGTTCCACACATTCTTAATTTTCAGATTTTAGATCAAATGCTTTCTGCCAAACATATATGATCAACCTGCTATTTGCAGAGGCTCTCCATGAAATCAGACATGCTCAGATGCACCAGGAACCTGGAGATCTGACAAAAGAGTTGTGAACCTCACAGGGAGACATTTCTGATTCACACCAATTAAAGTCAGAATAGCACAACACTTCTCTCGCTTCTCGGTGCGCTAAGAAGCTACATTCAAGGGTGGACCCTGTTGCAATTCTCAGGAAGAGGACTGCCCCAAAGGGGTGGAAAGAAGTGCTGGGTGAATGGAGGTCAGGTGAAAAACCCTTGGATCATGAGGTGCTTGAAAAGTGAGCATCTTACATGTACCATCCTCCCAAAGGATTGAAACTGACGGTGGTTTGAACAGACAGTTTTGAATACCCTTCACACAAAAGAGGTCAGTCAATTGATACGTATGCAGTCGATGGTAATGTTTCTTTACCTTTTCACCAGCTGGAGAGGGGCATTCCCCAAAGAGACCTAATATGTCAAAGGACTGCAGAGTGATAGACTTGAGGATATGGGCAGGACCAAAGACATAATGGTCAGGAGAGTATCATCTTAGAAATTAGAGTTTGAGCAGTCACGAAGTCAAAGATGCTGACTTTTAGAAATGCCCAGTGTTAGCAAAAATCAGTGAGTCCAAAGACAGAGACTCAGTGCTTACCTTTTCTGCACAAAGAATAGGACGATCTCTGGCTTTCTGTCCTGTAACAGTAGAGAAATAAGAGTTATCAGGGATGCTAAGTTCTCCGCACAACACTGTCTGCTTCGCCTTATGCAGAGTACCTAGCAAACTCAACCTTTCCAACCAACATTTACCTGTTTATTCCTTCCTGTAGTTTTGCTTGTCTTATCATGACCCTTTCATTCCTGTTTGCTTCTACTAATGCTGCCAGTCTCTGTCCTTTAGACCATAACCTAAGTGGAAACAATTGTTTTGCCTTTGATATACTCGTGGCAGATGGACAGTAGCATGGGGAGGACATGGCACATATGGCTCCCACTCATTTGTCCTGACATCTTCTCTTCCACTTCTCCTAGCACACGGTATCTGCTTCACGAAGCATGAGGTCTAACAGTACCTATGAGGCTGCTTTCATATCTTTAAGAAGACATGGCCGAGCAAACATTTCCCTTGATGCGTATCATCCTCTGGTTCCTCCTGTGAAAAAGGTTTTCACCCTAGCACCGCGATGGCGTTATGGAATGAGGGATGAAACAGAGACATCCATCCAAAAGTAGACAATGTCTGGACTTTAGGCACTCCACTTAAGCCCAAGAAAGGGAGCAGCTTTGAAAATGTAATGTTTGCAAGACTTATTTCTCTGAAGGATAGGAAATGACAACATTAACTAAACTGGTGGATGGCAATCATCCATTCCTTTCCTAAGTTCTGTTTCCGAATGACGTATGTCATTTCAAGAGAAGGAGGTGTTCTCCATTCGAATTCCCTTCCCATGTACAGTGTTGGTGATCGTAGACAATCCCTTGATCTTTTCTGAAACCTAGGGATTTTCTTTCATCGTGTGTGTGTGTGTGTGTGTGTGTGTGTTATATGAAGCCTACCTCTGAATCATTTTCTGCTAGATGGGAATTGGGTGCTGAGTGAAGTATTTGCCTTCCCCCCCTGTTCCATGTAAAAACTTCAGGTGTCTGCTGCATTCTTTACGCTCCTCGTGGGCATGCTTCCCATTTCTTTCCCCAGCTGATTGGTTTGGAGGCCTGGTTGGAAGTGAAACACTTGATGGACGTTGGAATTGTGTCTATGTGACAACCATACTCTTTGTGAATCTCTCAGCATGCAAATAGATCCAAACAATGTAAACAACGTGAAGGTCCCAACCTTTACAGAGGAGGCTGGTAAAAAGGCAGATTTGAACTGGACTTTATCAGAAGGTTCTCTCAGTTTTGAATGAGAAATTATGACAGAAAGAGAGGATCGCTGAGAATATCCAGATCTGAAAAGCAACTGGCTATGGTGACTGCTGTGTGATATGACCATTGACATGAAGAATTGATGCACCATGCAGGATTATGATCTATTCAGAGACAACAAAGAGAAAAGGAATGACTCTCTCAATATGGGAAAGCATCAGGCATTGCTGCCTACATTGGGAAAGGCACAGGAATTCAAAAGGTCTCCAAATTTTGCAGTCAGGGTGGGCACGAGTCCTGCCATCTCTTCTTGCCCTCATCCCATTGTATATTTATGGCCAATTCATCAGAGAGGATCATTGAGATTCTCTGTAATGAATTCACCGCTTCCAACTCTTTTGAGTCTTTCTTTCAGGCATGTAACAGCCCATACCTTCAACTCAATGTACCCTCTAGGGTCTAGTACAGTGCTTCTCAGAGGCAGAATATGGCCGCAAAGAGCTGGACAGATGTCGCAGACAGCAAACTGCTCATCTCTCAAAATTTAGGAGATCAAAGCCCGTCTGCACTCTAACTGTCTTCCCTTAAAATGCAAGAGTGCTAGCCATGTTCTGGAAGCATCATGGTGGTCAAGATGGCCACTTCTCTGGACCTCAGAGGGGTTATGTGTGAGTCAATCAACGTCCTCAGAAACCTGTTGTCATCATCGATCCAGAGAAGGCAGCTTTTGACACATGAGCATTCCCAGTGACACTGGAAAGCAGTGAGAGATAGACTCTTTGGCTTTGAAGAGGAAGATCAGCATTGTGCAGCAGGCTTCTTTCTCAGGATCTCAACTGAGGTCAAGCATCAATGAGATCACAAAGACATTTTCTCCTATACTTTAGAGCCCATTTGTCATCAACACATATCAACACTCTACTGTGCCACACGAACCAAAAAAGAAAGATAAACACATCAAGAATTTTGAGGAGTCGAATTTGATCTTGACAACTAGCTTCATGGACAAAAAGAAGAAAAGTATAAAATAAAATGCACCAAAAATATAGGAGTGTACTTCATATGTTTCAAAGGGCAAAACTGGTACTGGATTTCTTGATTATCTAGTCAAGGTGGAAGGTTTTGATAGTTTGATATTCCTGCAACTTCAGTGTGTCTTCCTTATCATCACCATCATCATCATCATCATGATCATGATCATCATCATGATCATCCTCATCATCCTCATCCATCATCATCATCAATCATATGAACACCATCATCATTGTCTTATGCCTTATCCTCCTCCCTGTCTACCACACAATTCTTTCCTCAGTTTACCTTTATGGACATTGCAGTTATTCCCACAAGTTTCCAGGTTGCTTTCATCATGAAATTCTCATCCTAGCAACCTCAACTTCATGGCTTTACCGTACTGTTATCATGAGAGGAAACGCAGCAGAACCAACAAAAAGAGGCAGCTATCACCAATGAATTAAAATTCAATTTCATGTTTGTTATGGAGTGTTCTGTGTTTCTGTGGCTCTTGGGACACCATGCACTTTTATTTTCAGGAAAATCTGCAAAGGTTCCCCTTCAAATTTCATATTAGGTTACTATTATATAGGAGTCCAGATTGGTTCCACACATTCTTAATTTTCAGATTTTAGATCAAATGCTTTCTGCCAAACATATATGATCAACCTGCTATTTGCAGAGGCTCTCCATGAAATCAGACATGCTCAGATGCACCAGGAACCTGGAGATCTGACAAAAGAGTTGTGAACCTCACAGGGAGACATTTCTGATTCACACCAATTAAAGTCAGAATAGCACAACACTTCTCTCGCTTCTCGGTGCGCTAAGAAGCTACATTCAAGGGTGGACCCTGTTGCAATTCTCAGGAAGAGGACTGCCCCAAAGGGGTGGAAAGAAGTGCTGGGTGAATGGAGGTCAGGTGAAAAACCCTTGGATCATGAGGTGCTTGAAAAGTGAGCATCTTACATGTACCATCCTCCCAAAGGATTGAAACTGACGGTGGTTTGAACAGACAGTTTTGAATACCCTTCACACAAAAGAGGTCAGTCAATTGATACGTATGCAGTCGATGGTAATGTTTCTTTACCTTTTCACCAGCTGGAGAGGGGCATTCCCCAAAGAGACCTAATATGTCAAAGGACTGCAGAGTGATAGACTTGAGGATATGGGCAGGACCAAAGACATAATGGTCAGGAGAGTATCATCTTAGAAATTAGAGTTTGAGCAGTCACGAAGTCAAAGATGCTGACTTTTAGAAATGCCCAGTGTTAGCAAAAATCAGTGAGTCCAAAGACAGAGACTCAGTGCTTACCTTTTCTGCACAAAGAATAGGACGATCTCTGGCTTTCTGTCCTGTAACAGTAGAGAAATAAGAGTTATCAGGGATGCTAAGTTCTCCGCACAACACTGTCTGCTTCGCCTTATGCAGAGTACCTAGCAAACTCAACCTTTCCAACCAACATTTACCTGTTTATTCCTTCCTGTAGTTTTGCTTGTCTTATCATGACCCTTTCATTCCTGTTTGCTTCTACTAATGCTGCCAGTCTCTGTCCTTTAGACCATAACCTAAGTGGAAACAATTGTTTTGCCTTTGATATACTCGTGGCAGATGGACAGTAGCATGGGGAGGACATGGCACATATGGCTCCCACTCATTTGTCCTGACATCTTCTCTTCCACTTCTCCTAGCACACGGTATCTGCTTCACGAAGCATGAGGTCTAACAGTACCTATGAGGCTGCTTTCATATCTTTAAGAAGACATGGCCGAGCAAACATTTCCCTTGATGCGTATCATCCTCTGGTTCCTCCTGTGAAAAAGGTTTTCACCCTAGCACCGCGATGGCGTTATGGAATGAGGGATGAAACAGAGACATCCATCCAAAAGTAGACAATGTCTGGACTTTAGGCACTCCACTTAAGCCCAAGAAAGGGAGCAGCTTTGAAAATGTAATGTTTGCAAGACTTATTTCTCTGAAGGATAGGAAATGACAACATTAACTAAACTGGTGGATGGCAATCATCCATTCCTTTCCTAAGTTCTGTTTCCGAATGACGTATGTCATTTCAAGAGAAGGAGGTGTTCTCCATTCGAATTCCCTTCCCATGTACAGTGTTGGTGATCGTAGACAATCCCTTGATCTTTTCTGAAACCTAGGGATTTTCTTTCATCGTGTGTGTGTGTGTGTGTGTGTGTGTGTTATATGAAGCCTACCTCTGAATCATTTTCTGCTAGATGGGAATTGGGTGCTGAGTGAAGTATTTGCCTTCCCCCCCTGTTCCATGTAAAAACTTCAGGTGTCTGCTGCATTCTTTACGCTCCTCGTGGGCATGCTTCCCATTTCTTTCCCCAGCTGATTGGTTTGGAGGCCTGGTTGGAAGTGAAACACTTGATGGACGTTGGAATTGTGTCTATGTGACAACCATACTCTTTGTGAATCTCTCAGCATGCAAATAGATCCAAACAATGTAAACAACGTGAAGGTCCCAACCTTTACAGAGGAGGCTGGTAAAAAGGCAGATTTGAACTGGACTTTATCAGAAGGTTCTCTCAGTTTTGAATGAGAAATTATGACAGAAAGAGAGGATCGCTGAGAATATCCAGATCTGAAAAGCAACTGGCTATGGTGACTGCTGTGTGATATGACCATTGACATGAAGAATTGATGCACCATGCAGGATTATGATCTATTCAGAGACAACAAAGAGAAAAGGAATGACTCTCTCAATATGGGAAAGCATCAGGCATTGCTGCCTACATTGGGAAAGGCACAGGAATTCAAAAGGTCTCCAAATTTTGCAGTCAGGGTGGGCACGAGTCCTGCCATCTCTTCTTGCCCTCATCCCATTGTATATTTATGGCCAATTCATCAGAGAGGATCATTGAGATTCTCTGTAATGAATTCACCGCTTCCAACTCTTTTGAGTCTTTCTTTCAGGCATGTAACAGCCCATACCTTCAACTCAATGTACCCTCTAGGGTCTAGTACAGTGCTTCTCAGAGGCAGAATATGGCCGCAAAGAGCTGGACAGATGTCGCAGACAGCAAACTGCTCATCTCTCAAAATTTAGGAGATCAAAGCCCGTCTGCACTCTAACTGTCTTCCATTAAAATGCAAGAGTGCTAGCCATGTTCTGGAAGCATCATGGTGGTCAAGATGGCCACTTCTCTGGACCTCAGAGGGGTTATGTGTGAGTCAATCAACGTCCTCAGAAACCTGTTGTCATCATCGATCCAGAGAAGGCAGCTTTTGACACATGAGCATTCCCAGTGACACTGGAAAGCAGTGAGAGATAGACTCTTTGGCTTTGAAGAGGAAGATCAGCATTGTGCAGCAGGCTTCTTTCTCAGGATCTCAACTGAGGTCAAGCATCAATGAGATCACAAAGACATTTTCTCCTATACTTTAGAGCCCATTTGTCATCAACACATATCAACACTCTACTGTGCCACACGAACCAAAAAAGAAAGATAAACACATCAAGAATTTTGAGGAGTCGAATTTGATCTTGACAACTAGCTTCATGGACAAAAAGAAGAAAAGTATAAAATAAAATGCACCAAAAATATAGGAGTGTACTTCATATGTTTCAAAGGGCAAAACTGGTACTGGATTTCTTGATTATCTAGTCAAGGTGGAAGGTTTTGATAGTTTGATATTCCTGCAACTTCAGTGTGTCTTCCTTATCATCACCATCATCATCATCATCATGATCATGATCATCATCATGATCATCCTCATCATCCTCATCCATCATCATCATCAATCATATGAACACCATCATCATTGTCTTATGCCTTATCCTCCTCCCTGTCTACCACACAATTCTTTCCTCAGTTTACCTTTATGGACATTGCAGTTATTCCCACAAGTTTCCAGGTTGCTTTCATCATGAAATTCTCATCCTAGCAACCTCAACTTCATGGCTTTACCGTACTGTTATCATGAGAGGAAACGCAGCAGAACCAACAAAAAGAGGCAGCTATCACCAATGAATTAAAATTCAATTTCATGTTTGTTATGGAGTGTTCTGTGTTTCTGTGGCTCTTGGGACACCATGCACTTTTATTTTCAGGAAAATCTGCAAAGGTTCCCCTTCAAATTTCATATTTGGTTACTATTATATAGGAGTCCAGATTGGTTCCACACATTCTTAATTTTCAGATTTTAGATCAAATGCTTTCTGCCAAACATATATGATCAACCTGCTATTTGCAGAGGCTCTCCATGAAATCAGACATGCTCAGATGCACCAGGAACCTGGAGATCTGACAAAAGAGTTGTGAACCTCACAGGGAGACATTTCTGATTCACACCAATTAAAGTCAGAATAGCACAACACTTCTCTCGCTTCTCGGTGCGCTAAGAAGCTACATTCAAGGGTGGACCCTGTTGCAATTCTCAGGAAGAGGACTGCCCCAAAGGGGTGGAAAGAAGTGCTGGGTGAATGGAGGTCAGGTGAAAAACCCTTGGATCATGAGGTGCTTGAAAAGTGAGCATCTTACATGTACCATCCTTCCAAAGGATTGAAACTGACAGTGGTTTGAACAGACAGTTTTGAATACCCTTCACACAAAAGAGGTCAGTCAATTGATACGTATGCAGTCGATGGCAATGTTTCTTTACCTTTTCACCAGCTGGAGAGGGGCATTCCCCAAAGAGACCTAATATGTCAAAGGACTACAGAGTGATAGACTTGAGGATATGGGCAGGACCAAAGACATAATGGTCAGGAGAGTATCATCTTAGAAATTAGAGTTTGAGCAGTCACGAAGTCAAAGATGCTGACTTTTAGAAATGCCCAGTGTTAGCAAAAATCAGTGAGTCCAAAGACAGAGACTCAGTGCTTACCTTTTCTGCACAAAGAATAGGACGATCTCTGGCTTTCTGTCCTGTAACAGTAGAGAAATAAGAGTTATCAGGGATGCTAAGTTCTCCACACAACACTGTCTGCTTCGCCTTATGTGGATTACCTAGCAAACTCAACCTTTCCAACCAACATTTACCTGTTTATTCCTTCCTGTAGTTTTGCTTGTCTTATCATGACCCTTTCATTCCTGTTTGCTTCTACTAATGCTGCCAGTCTCTGTCCTTTAGACCATAACCTAAGTGGAAACAATTGTTTTGCCTTTGATATACTCATGGCAGATGGACAGTAGCATGGGGAGGACATGGCACATATGGCTCACACTCATTTGTCCTGACATCTTCTCTTCCACTTCTCCTAGCACACGGTATCTGCTTCACGAAGCATGAGGTCTAACAGTACCTATGAGGCTGCTTTCATATCTTTAAGAAGACATGGCCGAGCAAACATTTCCCTTGATGCGTATCATCCTCTGGTTCCTCCTGTGAAAAAGGTTTTCACCCTAGCACCGCGATGGCGTTATGGAATGAGGGATGAAACAGAGACATCCATCCAAAAGTAGACAATGTCTGGACTTTAGGCACTCCACTTAATCCCAAGAAAGGGAGCAGCTTTGAAAATGTAATGTTTGCAAGACTTATTTCTCTGAAGGATAGGAAATGACAACATTAACTAAACTGGTGGATGGCAATCATCCATTCCTTTCCTAAGTTCTGTTTCCGAATGACGTATGTCATTTCAAGAGAAGGAGGTGTTCTCCATTCGAATTCCCTTCCCATGTACAGTGTTGGTGATCGTAGACAATCCCTTGATCTTTTCTGAAACCTAGGGATTTTCTTTCATCGTGTGTGTGTGTGTGTGTGTGTGTGTGTGTGTGTGTGTGTGTGTTATATGAAGCCTACCTCTGAATCATTTTCTGCTAGATGGGAATTGGGTGCTGAGTGAAGTATTTGCCTTCCCCCCCTGTTCCATGTAAAAACTTCAGGTGTCTGCTGCATTCTTTACGCTCCTCGTGGGCATGCTTCCCATTTCTTTCCCCAGCTGATTGGTTTGGAGGCCTGGCTGGAAGTGAAACACTTGATGGACGTTGGAATTGTGTCTATGTGACAACCATACTCTTTGTGAATCTCTCAGCATGCAAATAGATCCAAACAATGTAAACAACGTGAAGGTCCCAACCTTTACAGAGGAGGCTGGTAAAAAGGCAGATTTGAACTGGACTTTATCAGAAGGTTCTCTCAGTTTTGAATGAGAAATTATGACAGAAAGAGAGGATCGCTGAGAATATCCAGATCTGAAAAGCAACTGGCTATGGTGACTGCTGTGTGATATGACCATTGACATGAAGAATTGATGCACCATGCAGGATTATGATCTATTCAGAGACAACAAAGAGAAAAGGAATGACTCTCTCAATATGGGAAAGCATCAGGCATTGCTGCCTACATTGGGAAAGGCACAGGAATTCAAAAGGTCTCCAAATTTTGCAGTCAGGTTGGGCACGAGTCCTGCCATCTCTTCTTGCCCTCATCCCATTGTATATTTATGGCCAATTCATCAGAGAGGATCATTGAGATTCTCTGTAATGAATTCACCGCTTCCAACTCTTTTGAGTCTTTCTTTCAGGCATGTAACAGCCCATACCTTCAACTCAATGTACCCTCTAGGGTCTAGTACAGTGCTTCTCAGAGGCAGAATATGGCCGCAAAGAGCTGGACAGATGTCGTAGACAGCAAACTGCTCATCTCTCAAAATTTAGGAGATCAAAGCCCGTCTGCACTCTAACTGTCTTCCATTAAAATGCAAGAGTGCTAGCCATGTTCTGGAAGCATCATGGTGGTCAAGATGGCCACTTCTCTGGACCTCAGAGGGGTTATGTGTGAGTCAATCAACGTCCTCAGAAACCTGTTGTCATCATCGATCCAGAGAAGGCAGCTTTTGACACATGAGCATTCCCAGTGACACTGGAAAGCAGTGAGAGATAGACTCTTTGGCTTTGAAGAGGAAGATCAGCATTGTGCAGCAGGCTTCTTTCTCAGGATCTCAACTGAGGTCAAGCATCAATGAGATCACAAAGACATTTTCTCCTATACTTTAGAGCCCATTTGTCATCAACACATATCAACACTCTACTGTGCCACACGAACCAAAAAAGAAAGATAAACACATCAAGAATTTTGAGGAGTCGAATTTGATCTTGACAACTAGCTTCATGGACAAAAAGAAGAAAAGTATAAAATAAAATGCACCAAAAATATAGGAGTGTACTTCATATGTTTCAAAGGGCAAAACTGGTACTGGATTTCTTGATTATCTAGTCAAGGTGGAAGGTTTTGATAGTTTGATATTCCTGCAACTTCAGTGTGTCTTCCTTATCATCACCATCATCATCATCATCATGATCATGATCATCATCATGATCATCCTCATCATCCTCATCCATCATCATCATCAATCATATGAACACCATCATCATTGTCTTATGCCTTATCCTCCTCCCTGTCTACCACACAATTCTTTCCTCAGTTTACCTTTATGGACATTGCAGTTATTCCCACAAGTTTCCAGGTTGCTTTCATCATGAAATTCTCATCCTAGCAACCTCAACTTCATGGCTTTACCGTACTGTTATCATGAGAGGAAACGCAGCAGAACCAACAAAAAGAGGCAGCTATCACCAATGAATTAAAATTCAATTTCATGTTTGTTATGGAGTGTTCTGTGTTTCTGTGGCTCTTGGGACACCATGCACTTTTATTTTCAGGAAAATCTGCAAAGGTTCCCCTTCAAATTTCATATTAGGTTACTATTATATAGGAGTCCAGATTGGTTCCACACATTCTTAATTTTCAGATTTTAGATCAAATGCTTTCTGCCAAACATATATGATCAACCTGCTATTTGCAGAGGCTCTCCATGAAATCAGACATGCTCAGATGCACCAGGAACCTGGAGATCTGACAAAAGAGTTGTGAACCTCACAGGGAGACATTTCTGATTCACACCAATTAAAGTCAGAATAGCACAACACTTCTCTCGCTTCTCGGTGCGCTAAGAAGCTACATTCAAGGGTGGACCCTGTTGCAATTCTCAGGAAGAGGACTGCCCCAAAGGGGTGGAAAGAAGTGCTGGGTGAATGGAGGTCAGGTGAAAAACCCTTGGATCATGAGGTGCTTGAAAAGTGAGCATCTTACATGTACCATCCTTCCAAAGGATTGAAACTGACGGTGGTTTGAACAGACAGTTTTGAATACCCTTCACACAAAAGAGGTCAGTCAATTGATACGTATGCAGTCGATGGTAATGTTTCTTTACCTTTTCACCAGCTGGAGAGGGGCATTCCCCAAAGAGACCTAATATGTCAAAGGACTACAGAGTGATAGACTTGAGGATATGGGCAGGACCAAAGACATAATGGTCAGGAGAGTATCATCTTAGAAATTAGAGTTTGAGCAGTCACGAAGTCAAAGATGCTGACTTTTAGAAATGCCCAGTGTTAGCAAAAATCAGTGAGTCCAAAGACAGAGACTCAGTGCTTACCTTTTCTGCACAAAGAATAGGACGATCTCTGGCTTTCTGTCCTGTAACAGTAGAGAAATAAGAGTTATCAGGGATGCGAAGTTCTCCGCACAACACTGTCTGCTTCGCCTTATGTGGATTACCTAGCAAACTCAACCTTTCCAACCAACATTTACCTGTTTATTCCTTCCTGTAGTTTTGCTTGTCTTATCATGACCCTTTCACTACTGTTTGCTTCTACTAATGCTGCCAGTCTCTGTCCTTTAGACCATAACCTAAGTGGAAACAATTGTTTTGCCTTTGATATACTCGTGGCAGATGGACAGTAGCATGGGGAGGACATGGCACATATGGCACCCACTCATTTGTCCTGACATCTTCTCTTCCACTTCTCCTAGCACACGGTATCTGCTTCACGAAGCATGAGGTCTAACAGTACCTATGAGGCTGCTTTCATATCTTTAAGAAGACATGGCCGAGCAAACATTTCCCTTGATGCGTATCATCCTCTGGTTCCTCCTGTGAAAAAGGTTTTCACCCTAGCACCGCGATGGCGTTATGGAATGAGGGATGAAACAGAGACATCCATCCAAAAGTAGACAATGTCTGGACTTTAGGCACTCCACTTAATCCCAAGAAAGGGAGCAGCTTTGAAAATGTAATGTTTGCAAGACTTATTTCTCTGAAGGATAGGAAATGACAACATTAACTAAACTGGTGGATGGCAATCATCCATTCCTTTCCTAAGTTCTGTTTCCGAATGACGTATGTCATTTCAAGAGAAGGAGGTGTTCTCCATTCGAATTCCCTTCCCATGTACAGTGTTGGTGATCGTAGACAATCCCTTGATCTTTTCTGAAACCTAGGGATTTTCTTTCATCGTGTGTGTGTGTGTGTGTGTGTGTGTGTGTGTGTTTTATATGAAGCCTACCTCTGAATCATTTTCTGCTAGATGGGAATTGGGTGCTGAGTGAAGTATTTGCCTTCCCCCCCTGTTCCATGTAAAAACTTCAGGTGTCTGCTGCATTCTTTACGCTCCTCGTGGGCATGCTTCCCATTTCTTTCCCCAGCTGATTGGTTTGGAGGCCTGGCTGGAAGTGAAACACTTGATGGACGTTGGAATTGTGTCTATGTGACAACCATACTCTTTGTGAATCTCTCAGCATGCAAATAGATCCAAACAATGTAAACAACGTGAAGGTCCCAACCTTTACAGAGGAGGCTGGTAAAAAGGCAGATTTGAACTGGACTTTATCAGAAGGTTCTCTCAGTTTTGAATGAGAAATTATGACAGAAAGAGAGGATCGCTGAGAATATCCAGATCTGAAAAGCAACTGGCTATGGTGACTGCTGTGTGATATGACCATTGACATGAAGAATTGATGCACCATGCAGGATTATGATCTATTCAGAGACAACAAAGAGAAAAGGAATGACTCTCTCAATATGGGAAAGCATCAGGCATTGCTGCCTACATTGGGAAAGGCACAGGAATTCAAAAGGTCTCCAAATTTTGCAGTCAGGGTGGGCACGAGTCCTGCCATCTCTTCTTGCCCTCATCCCATTGTATATTTATGGCCAATTCATCAGAGAGGATCATTGAGATTCTCTGTAATGAATTCACCGCTTCCAACTCTTTTGAGTCTTTCTTTCAGGCATGTAACAGCCCATACCTTCAACTCAATGTACCCTCTAGGGTCTAGTACAGTGCTTCTCAGAGGCAGAATATGGCCGCAAAGAGCTGGACAGATGTCGTAGACAGCAAACTGCTCATCTCTCAAAATTTAGGAGATCAAAGCCCGTCTGCACTCTAACTGTCTTCCATTAAAATGCAAGAGTGCTAGCCATGTTCTGGAAGCATCATGGTGGTCAAGATGGCCACTTCTCTGGACCTCAGAGGGGTTATGTGTGAGTCAATCAACGTCCTCAGAAACCTGTTGTCATCATCGATCCAGAGAAGGCAGCTTTTGACACATGAGCATTCCCAGTGACACTGGAAAGCAGTGAGAGATAGACTCTTTGGCTTTGAAGAGGAAGATCAGCATTGTGCAGCAGGCTTCTTTCTCAGGATCTCAACTGAGGTCAAGCATCAATGAGATCACAAAGACATTTTCTCCTATACTTTAGAGCCCATTTGTCATCAACACATATCAACACTCTACTGTGCCACACGAACCAAAAAAGAAAGATAAACACATCAAGAATTTTGAGGAGTCGAATTTGATCTTGACAACTAGCTTCATGGACAAAAAGAAGAAAAGTATAAAATAAAATGCACCAAAAATATAGGAGTGTACTTCATATGTTTCAAAGGGCAAAACTGGTACTGGATTTCTTGATTATCTAGTCAAGGTGGAAGGTTTTGATAGTTTGATATTCCTGCAACTTCAGTGTGTCTTCCTTATCATCACCATCATCATCATCATCATGATCATGATCATCATCATGATCATCCTCATCATCCTCATCCATCATCATCATCAATCATATGAACACCATCATCATTGTCTTATGCCTTATCCTCCTCCCTGTCTACCACACAATTCTTTCCTCAGTTTACCTTTATGGACATTGCAGTTATTCCCACAAGTTTCCAGGTTGCTTTCATCATGAAATTCTCATCCTAGCAACCTCAACTTCATGGCTTTACCGTACTGTTATCATGAGAGGAAACGCAGCAGAACCAACAAAAAGAGGCAGCTATCACCAATGAATTAAAATTCAATTTCATGTTTGTTATGGAGTGTTCTGTGTTTCTGTGGCTCTTGGGACACCATGCACTTTTATTTTCAGGAAAATCTGCAAAGGTTCCCCTTCAAATTTCATATTAGGTTACTATTATATAGGAGTCCAGATTGGTTCCACACATTCTTAATTTTCAGATTTTAGATCAAATGCTTTCTGCCAAACATATATGATCAACCTGCTATTTGCAGAGGCTCTCCATGAAATCAGACATGCTCAGATGCACCAGGAACCTGGAGATCTGACAAAAGAGTTGTGAACCTCACAGGGAGACATTTCTGATTCACACCAATTAAAGTCAGAATAGCACAACACTTCTCTCGCTTCTCGGTGCGCTAAGAAGCTACATTCAAGGGTGGACCCTGTTGCAATTCTCAGGAAGAGGACTGCCCCAAAGGGGTGGAAAGAAGTGCTGGGTGAATGGAGGTCAGGTGAAAAACCCTTGGATCATGAGGTGCTTGAAAAGTGAGCATCTTACATGTACCATCCTTCCAAAGGATTGAAACTGACGGTGGTTTGAACAGACAGTTTTGAATACCCTTCACACAAAAGAGGTCAGTCAATTGATACGTATGCAGTCGATGGTAATGTTTCTTTACCTTTTCACCAGCTGGAGAGGGGCATTCCCCAAAGAGACCTAATATGTCAAAGGACTACAGAGTGATAGACTTGAGGATATGGGCAGGACCAAAGACATAATGGTCAGGAGAGTATCATCTTAGAAATTAGAGTTTGAGCAGTCACGAAGTCAAAGCTGCTGACTTTTAGAAATGCCCAGTGTTAGCAAAAATCAGTGAGTCCAAAGACAGAGACTCAGTGCTTACCTTTTCTGCACAAAGAATAGGACGATCTCTGGCTTTCTGTCCTGTAACAGTAGAGAAATAAGAGTTATCAGGGATGCGAAGTTCTCCGCACAACACTGTCTGCTTCGCCTTATGTGGATTACCTAGCAAACTCAACCTTTCCAACCAACATTTACCTGTTTATTCCTTCCTGTAGTTTTGCTTGTCTTATCATGACCCTTTCACTACTGTTTGCTTCTACTAATGCTGCCAGTCTCTGTCCTTTAGACCATAACCTAAGTGGAAACAATTGTTTTGCCTTTGATATACTCGTGGCAGATGGACAGTAGCATGGGGAGGACATGGCACATATGGCACCCACTCATTTGTCCTGACATCTTCTCTTCCACTTCTCCTAGCACACGGTATCTGCTTCACGAAGCATGAGGTCTAACAGTACCTATGAGGCTGCTTTCATATCTTTAAGAAGACATGGCCGAGCAAACATTTCCCTTGATGCGTATCATCCTCTGGTTCCTCCTGTGAAAAAGGTTTTCACCCTAGCACCGCGATGGCGTTATGGAATGAGGGATGAAACAGAGACATCCATCCAAAAGTAGACAATGTCTGGACTTTAGGCACTCCACTTAATCCCAAGAAAGGGAGCAGCTTTGAAAATGTAATGTTTGCAAGACTTATTTCTCTGAAGGATAGGAAATGACAACATTAACTAAACTGGTGGATGGCAATCATCCATTCCTTTCCTAAGTTCTGTTTCCGAATGACGTATGTCATTTCAAGAGAAGGAGGTGTTCTCCATTCGAATTCCCTTCCCATGTACAGTGTTGGTGATCGTAGACAATCCCTTGATCTTTTCTGAAACCTAGGGATTTTCTTTCATCGTGTGTGTGTGTGTGTGTGTGTGTGTGTGTGTGTGTTTTATATGAAGCCTACCTCTGAATCATTTTCTGCTAGATGGGAATTGGGTGCTGAGTGAAGTATTTGCCTTCCCCCCCTGTTCCATGTAAAAACTTCAGGTGTCTGCTGCATTCTTTACGCTCCTCGTGGGCATGCTTCCCATTTCTTTCCCCAGCTGATTGGTTTGGAGGCCTGGCTGGAAGTGAAACACTTGATGGACGTTGGAATTGTGTCTATGTGACAACCATACTCTTTGTGAATCTCTCAGCATGCAAATAGATCCAAACAATGTAAACAACGTGAAGGTCCCAACCTTTACAGAGGAGGCTGGTAAAAAGGCAGATTTGAACTGGACTTTATCAGAAGGTTCTCTCAGTTTTGAATGAGAAATTATGACAGAAAGAGAGGATCGCTGAGAATATCCAGATCTGAAAAGCAACTGGCTATGGTGACTGCTGTGTGATATGACCATTGACATGAAGAATTGATGCACCATGCAGGATTATGATCTATTCAGAGACAACAAAGAGAAAAGGAATGACTCTCTCAATATGGGAAAGCATCAGGCATTGCTGCCTACATTGGGAAAGGCACAGGAATTCAAAAGGTCTCCAAATTTTGCAGTCAGGGTGGGCACGAGTCCTGCCATCTCTTCTTGCCCTCATCCCATTGTATATTTATGGCCAATTCATCAGAGAGGATCATTGAGATTCTCTGTAATGAATTCACCGCTTCCAACTCTTTTGAGTCTTTCTTTCAGGCATGTAACAGCCCATACCTTCAACTCAATGTACCCTCTAGGGTCTAGTACAGTGCTTCTCAGAGGCAGAATATGGCCGCAAAGAGCTGGACAGATGTCGTAGACAGCAAACTGCTCATCTCTCAAAATTTAGGAGATCAAAGCCCGTCTGCACTCTAACTGTCTTCCATTAAAATGCAAGAGTGCTAGCCATGTTCTGGAAGCATCATGGTGGTCAAGATGGCCACTTCTCTGGACCTCAGAGGGGTTATGTGTGAGTCAATCAACGTCCTCAGAAACCTGTTGTCATCATCGATCCAGAGAAGGCAGCTTTTGACACATGAGCATTCCCAGTGACACTGGAAAGCAGTGAGAGATAGACTCTTTGGCTTTGAAGAGGAAGATCAGCATTGTGCAGCAGGCTTCTTTCTCAGGATCTCAACTGAGGTCAAGCATCAATGAGATCACAAAGACATTTTCTCCTATACTTTAGAGCCCATTTGTCATCAACACATATCAACACTCTACTGTGCCACACGAACCAAAAAAGAAAGATAAACACATCAAGAATTTTGAGGAGTCGAATTTGATCTTGACAACTAGCTTCATGGACAAAAAGAAGAAAAGTATAAAATAAAATGCACCAAAAATATAGGAGTGTACTTCATATGTTTCAAAGGGCAAAACTGGTACTGGATTTCTTGATTATCTAGTCAAGGTGGAAGGTTTTGATAGTTTGATATTCCTGCAACTTCAGTGTGTCTTCCTTATCATCACCATCATCATCATCATCATGATCATGATCATCATCATGATCATCCTCATCATCCTCATCCATCATCATCATCAATCATATGAACACCATCATCATTGTCTTATGCCTTATCCTCCTCCCTGTCTACCACACAATTCTTTCCTCAGTTTACCTTTATGGACATTGCAGTTATTCCCACAAGTTTCCAGGTTGATTTCATCATGAAATTCTCATCCTAGCAACCTCAACTTCATGGCTTTACCGTACTGTTATCATGAGAGGAAACGCAGCAGAACCAACAAAAAGAGGCAGCTATCACCAATGAATTAAAATTCAATTTCATGTTTGTTATGGAGTGTTCTGTGTTTCTGTGGCTCTTGGGACACCATGCACTTTTATTTTCAGGAAAATCTGCAAAGGTTCCCCTTCAAATTTCATATTAGGTTACTATTATATAGGAGTCCAGATTGGTTCCACACATTCTTAATTTTCAGATTTTAGATCAAATGCTTTCTGCCAAACATATATGATCAACCTGCTATTTGCAGAGGCTCTCCATGAAATCAGACATGCTCAGATGCACCAGGAACCTGGAGATCTGACAAAAGAGTTGTGAACCTCACAGGGAGACATTTCTGATTCACACCAATTAAAGTCAGAATAGCACAACACTTCTCTCGCTTCTCGGTGCGCTAAGAAGCTACATTCAAGGGTGGACCCTGTTGCAATTCTCAGGAAGAGGACTGCCCCAAAGGGGTGGAAAGAAGTGCTGGGTGAATGGAGGTCAGGTGAAAAACCCTTGGATCATGAGGTGCTTGAAAAGTGAGCATCTTACATGTACCATCCTTCCAAAGGATTGAAACTGACGGTGGTTTGAACAGACAGTTTTGAATACCCTTCACACAAAAGAGGTCAGTCAATTGATACGTATGCAGTCGATGGTAATGTTTCTTTACCTTTTCACCAGCTGGAGAGGGGCATTCCCCAAAGAGACCTAATATGTCAAAGGACTGCAGAGTGATAGACTTGAGGATATGGGCAGGACCAAAGACATAATGGTCAGGAGAGTATCATCTTAGAAATTAGAGTTTGAGCAGTCACGAAGTCAAAGATGCTGACTTTTAGAAATGCCCAGTGTTAGCAAAAATCAGTGAGTCCAAAGACAGAGACTCAGTGCTTACCTTTTCTGCACAAAGAATAGGACGATCTCTGGCTTTCTGTCCTGTAACAGTAGAGAAATAAGAGTTATCAGGGATGCTAAGTTCTCCGCACAACACTGTCTGCTTCGCCTTATGTGGATTACCTAGCAAACTCAACCTTTCCAACCAACATTTACCTGTTTATTCCTTCCTGTAGTTTTGCTTGTCTTATCATGACCCTTTCATTCCTGTTTGCTTCTACTAATGCTGCCAGTCTCTGTCCTTTAGACCATAACCTAAGTGGAAACAATTGTTTTGCCTTTGATATACTCCTGGCAGATGGACAGTAGCATGGGGAGGACATGGCACATATGGCTCACACTCATTTGTCCTGACATCTTCTCTTCCACTTCTCCTAGCACACGGTATCTGCTTCACGAAGCATGAGGTCTAACAGTACCTATGAGGCTGCTTTCATATCTTTAAGAAGACATGGCCGAGCAAACATTTCCCTTGATGCGTATCATCCTCTGGTTCCTCCTGTGAAAAAGATTTTCACCCTAGCACCGCGATGGCGTTATGGAATGAGGGATGAAACAGAGACATCCATCCAAAAGTAGACAATGTCTGGACTTTAGGCACTCCACTTAATCCCAAGAAAGGGAGCAGCTTTGAAAATGTAATGTTTGCAAGACTTATTTCTCTGAAGGATAGGAAATGACAACATTAACTAAACTGGTGGATGGCAATCATCCATTCCTTTCCTAAGTTCTGTTTCCGAATGACGTATGTCATTTCAAGAGAAGGAGGTGTTCTCCATTCGAATTCCCTTCCCATGTACAGTGTTGGTGATCGTAGACAATCCCTTGATCTTTTCTGAAACCTAGGGATTTTCTTTCATCGTGTGTGTGTGTGTGTGTGTGTGTGTGTGTGTGTGTGTGTGTGTTATATGAAGCCTACCTCTGAATCATTTTCTGCTAGATGGGAATTGGGTGCTGAGTGAAGTATTTGCCTTCCCCCCCTGTTCCATGTAAAAACTTCAGGTGTCTGCTGCATTCTTTACGCTCCTCGAGGGCATGCTTCCCATTTCTTTCCCCAGCTGATTGGTTTGGAGGCCTGGCTGGAAGTGAAACACTTGATGGACGTTGGAATTGTGTCTATGTGACAACCATACTCTTTGTGAATCTCTCAGCATGCAAATAGATCCAAACAATGTAAACAACGTGAAGGTCCCAACCTTTACAGAGGAGGCTGGTAAAAAGGCAGATTTGAACTGGACTTTATCAGAAGGTTCTCTCAGTTTTGAATGAGAAATTATGACAGAAAGAGAGGATCGCTGAGAATATCCAGATCTGAAAAGCAACTGGCTATGGTGACTGCTGTGTGATATGACCATTGACATGAAGAATTGATGCACCATGCAGGATTATGATCTATTCAGAGACAACAAAGAGAAAAGGAATGACTCTCTCAATATGGGAAAGCATCAGGCATTGCTGCCTACATTGGGAAAGGCACAGGAATTCAAAAGGTCTCCAAATTTTGCAGTCAGGGTGGGCACGAGTCCTGCCATCTCTTCTTGCCCTCATCCCATTGTATATTTATGGCCAATTCATCAGAGAGGATCATTGAGATTCTCTGTAATGAATTCACCGCTTCCAACTCTTTTGAGTCTTTCTTTCAGGCATGTAACAGCCCATACCTTCAACTCAATGTACCCTCTAGGGTCTAGTACAGTGCTTCTCAGAGGCAGAATATGGCCGCAAAGAGCTGGACAGATGTCGCAGACAGCAAACTGCTCATCTCTCAAAATTTAGGAGATCAAAGCCCGTCTGCACTCTAACTGTCTTCCCTTAAAATGCAAGAGTGCTAGCCATGTTCTGGAAGCATCATGGTGGTCAAGATGGCCACTTCTCTGGACCTCAGAGGGGTTATGTGTGAGTCAATCAACGTCCTCAGAAACCTGTTGTCATCATCGATCCAGAGAAGGCAGCTTTTGACACATGAGCATTCCCAGTGACACTGGAAAGCAGTGAGAGATAGACTCTTTGGCTTTGAAGAGGAAGATCAGCATTGTGCAGCAGGCTTCTTTCTCAGGATCTCAACTGAGGTCAAGCATCAATGAGATCACAAAGACATTTTCTCCTATACTTTAGAGCCCATTTGTCATCAACACATATCAACACTCTACTGTGCCACACGAACCAAAAAAGAAAGATAAACACATCAAGAATTTTGAGGAGTCGAATTTGATCTTGACAACTAGCTTCATGGACAAAAAGAAGAAAAGTATAAAATAAAATGCACCAAAAATATAGGAGTGTACTTCATATGTTTCAAAGGGCAAAACTGGTACTGGATTTCTTGATTATCTAGTCAAGGTGGAAGGTTTTGATAGTTTTATATTCCTGCAACTTCAGTGTGTCTTCCTTATCATCACCATCATCATCATCATCATGATCATGATCATCATCATGATCATCCTCATCATCCTCCTCCATCATCATCATCAATCATATGAACACCATCATCATTGTCTTATGCCTTATCCTCCTCCCTGTCTACCACACAATTCTTTCCTCAGTTTACCTTTATGGACATTGCAGTTATTCCCACAAGTTTCCAGGTTGCTTTCATCATGAAATTCTTATCCTAACAACCTCAACTTCATGGCTTTACCGTACTGTTATCATGAGAGGAAATGCAGCAGAACCAACAAAAAGAGGCAGCTATCACCAATGAATTAAAATTCAATTTCATGTTTGTTATGGAGTGTTCTGTGTTTCTGTGTCTCTTGGGACACCATGCACTTTTATTTTCAGGAAAATCTGCAAAGGTTCCCCTTCAAATTTCATATTAGGTTACTATTATATAGGAGTCCAGATTGGTTCCACACATTCTTATTTTTCAGATTTTAGATCAAATGCTTTCTGCCAAACATATATGATCAACCTGCTATTTGCAGAGGCTCTCCATGAAATCAGACATGCTCAGATGCACCAGGAACCTGGAGATCTGACAAAAGAGTTGTGAACCTCACAGGGAGACATTTCTGATTCACACCAATTAAAGTCAGAATAGCACAACACTTCTCTCGCTTCTCGGTGTGCTAAGAAGCTACATTCAAGGGTGGACCCTGTTGCAATTCTCAGGAAGAGGACTGCCCCAAAGGGGTGGAAAGAAGTGCTGGGTGAATGGAGGTCAGGTGAAAAACCCTTGGATCATGAGGTGCTTGAAAAGTGAGCATCTTACATGTACCATCCTTCCAAAGGATTGAAACTGACGGTGGTTTGAACAGACAGTTTTGAATACCCTTCACACAAAAGAGGTCAGTCAATTGATACGTATGCAGTCGATGGTAATGTTTCTTTACCTTTTCACCAGCTGGAGAGGGGCATTCCCCAAAGAGACCTAATATGTCAAAGGACTGCAGAGTGATAGACTTGAGGATATGGGCAGGACCAAAGACATAATGGTCAGGAGAGTATCATCTTAGAAATTAGAGTTTGAGCAGTCACGAAGTCAAAGATGCTGACTTTTAGAAATGCCCAGTGTTAGCAAAAATCAGTGAGTCCAAAGACAGAGACTCAGTGCTTACCTTTTCTGCACAAAGAATAGGACGATCTCTGGCTTTCTGTCCTGTAACAGTAGAGAAATAAGAGTTATCAGGGATGCTAAGTTCTCCGCACAACACTGTCTGCTTCGCCTTATGCGGAGTACCTAGCAAACTCAACCTTTCCAACCAACATTTACCTGTTTATTCCTTCCTGTAGTTTTGCTTGTCTTATCATGACCCTTTCATTCCTGTTTGCTTCTACTAATGCTGCCAGTCTCTGTCCTTTAGACCATAACCTAAGTGGAAACAATTGTTTTGCCTTTGATATACTCGTGGCATATGGACAGTAGCATGGGGAGGACATGGCACATATGGCTCCCACTCATTTGTCCTGACATCTTCTCTTCCACTTCTCCTAGCACACGGTATCTGCTTCACGAAGCATGAGGTCTAACAGTACCTATGAGGCTGCTTTCATATCTTTAAGAAGACATGGCCGAGCAAACATTTCCCTTGATGCGTATCATCCTCTGGTTCCTCCTGTGAAAAAGGTTTTCACCCTAGCACCGCGATGGCGTTATGGAATGAGGGATGAAACAGAGACATCCATCCAAAAGTAGACAATGTCTGGACTTTAGGCACTCCACTTAATCCCAAGAAAGGGAGCAGCTTTGAAAATGTAATGTTTGCAAGACTTATTTCTCTGAAGGATAGGAAATGACAACATTAACTAAACTGGTGGATGGCAATCATCCATTCCTTTCCTAAGTTCTGTTTCCGAATGACGTATGTCATTTCAAGAGAAGGAGGTGTTCTCCATTCGAATTCCCTTCCCATGTACAGTGTTGGTGATCGTAGACAATCCCTTGATCTTTTCTGAAACCTAGGGATTTTCTTTCATCGTGTGTGTGTGTGTGTGTGTGTGTGTGTGTGTTATATGAAGCCTACCTCTGAATCATTTTCTGCTAGATGGGAATTGGGTGCTGAGTGAAGTATTTGCCTTCCCCCCCTGTTCCATGTAAAAACTTCAGGTGTCTGCTGCATTCTTTACACTCCTCGTGGGCATGCTTCCCATTTCTTTCCCCAGCTGATTGGTTTGGAGGCCTGGCTGGAACTGAAACACTTGATGGACGTTGGAATTGTGTCTATGTGACAACCATACTCTTTGTGAATCTCTCAGCATGCAAATAGATCCAAACAATGTAAACAATGTGAAGGTCCCAACCTTTACAGAGGAGGCTGGTAAAAAGGCAGATTTGAACTGGACTTTATCAGAAGGTTCTCTCAGTTTTGAATGAGAAATTATGACAGAAAGAGAGGATCGCTGAGAATATCCAGATCTGAAAAGCAACTGGCTATGGTGACTGCTGTGTGATATGACCATTGACATGAAGAATTGATGCACCATGCAGGATTATGATCTATTCAGAGACAACAAAGAGAAAAGGAATGACTCTCTCAATATGGGAAAGCATCAGGCATTGCTGCCTACATTGGGAAAGGCACAGGAATTCAAAAGGTCTCCAAATTTTGCAGTCAGGGTGGGCACGAGTCCTGCCATCTCTTCTTGCCCTCATCCCATTGTATATTTATGGCCAATTCATCAGAGAGGATCATTGAGATTCTCTGTAATGAATTCACCGCTTCCAACTCTTTTGAGTCTTTCTTTCAGGCATGTAACAGCCCATACCTTCAACTCAATGTACCCTCTAGGGTCTAGTACAGTGCTTCTCAGAGGCAGAATATGGCCGCAAAGAGCTGGACAGATGTCGCAGACAGCAAACTGCTCATCTCTCAAAATTTAGGAGATCAAAGCCCGTCTGCACTCTAACTGTCTTCCCTTAAAATGCAAGAGTGCTAGCCATGTTCTGGAAGCATCATGGTGGTCAAGATGGCCACTTCTCTGGACCTCAGAGGGGTTATGTGTGAGTCAATCAACGTCCTCAGAAACCTGTTGTCATCATCGATCCAGAGAAGGCAGCTTTTGACACATGAGCATTCCCAGTGACACTGGAAAGCAGTGAGAGATAGACTCTTTGGCTTTGAAGAGGAAGATCAGCATTGTGCAGCAGGCTTCTTTCTCAGGATCTCAACTGAGGTCAAGCATCAATGAGATCACAAAGACATTTTCTCCTATACTTTAGAGCCCATTTGTCATCAACACATATCAACACTCTACTGTGCCACACGAACCAAAAAAGAAAGATAAACACATCAAGAATTTTGAGGAGTCGAATTTGATCTTGACAACTAGCTTCATGGACAAAAAGAAGAAAAGTATAAAATAAAATGCACCAAAAATATAGGAGTGTACTTCATATGTTTCAAAGGGCAAAACTGGTACTGGATTTCTTGATTATCTAGTCAAGGTGGAAGGTTTTGATAGTTTTATATTCCTGCAACTTCAGTGTGTCTTCCTTATCATCACCATCATCATCATCATCATGATCATGATCATCATCATGATCATCCTCATCATCCTCCTCCATCATCATCATCAATCATATGAACACCATCATCATTGTCTTATGCCTTATCCTCCTCCCTGTCTACCACACAATTCTTTCCTCAGTTTACCTTTATGGACATTGCAGTTATTCCCACAAGTTTCCAGGTTGCTTTCATCATGAAATTCTTATCCTAACAACCTCAACTTCATGGCTTTACCGTACTGTTATCATGAGAGGAAATGCAGCAGAACCAACAAAAAGAGGCAGCTATCACCAATGAATTAAAATTCAATTTCATGTTTGTTATGGAGTGTTCTGTGTTTCTGTGTCTCTTGGGACACCATGCACTTTTATTTTCAGGAAAATCTGCAAAGGTTCCCCTTCAAATTTCATATTAGGTTACTATTATATAGGAGTCCAGATTGGTTCCACACATTCTTATTTTTCAGATTTTAGATCAAATGCTTTCTGCCAAACATATATGATCAACCTGCTATTTGCAGAGGCTCTCCATGAAATCAGACATGCTCAGATGCACCAGGAACCTGGAGATCTGACAAAAGAGTTGTGAACCTCACAGGGAGACATTTCTGATTCACACCAATTAAAGTCAGAATAGCACAACACTTCTCTCGCTTCTCGGTGCGCTAAGAAGCTACATTCAAGGGTGGACCCTGTTGCAATTCTCAGGAAGAGGACTGCCCCAAAGGGGTGGAAAGAAGTGCTGGGTGAATGGAGGTCAGGTGAAAAACCCTTGGATCATGAGGTGCTTGAAAAGTGAGCATCTTACATGTACCATCCTTCCAAAGGATTGAAACTGACGGTGGTTTGAACAGACAGTTTTGAATACCCTTCACACAAAAGAGGTCAGTCAATTGATACGTATGCAGTCGATGGTAATGTTTCTTTACCTTTTCACCAGCTGGAGAGGGGCATTCCCCAAAGAGACCTAATATGTCAAAGGACTGCAGAGTGATAGACTTGAGGATATGGGCAGGACCAAAGACATAATGGTCAGGAGAGTATCATCTTAGAAATTAGAGTTTGAGCAGTCACGAAGTCAAAGATGCTGACTTTTAGAAATGCCCAGTGTTAGCAAAAATCAGTGAGTCCAAAGACAGAGACTCAGTGCTTACCTTTTCTGCACAAAGAATAGGACGATCTCTGGCTTTCTGTCCTGTAACAGTAGAGAAATAAGAGTTATCAGGGATGCTAAGTTCTCCGCACAACACTGTCTGCTTCGCCTTATGCGGAGTACCTAGCAAACTCAACCTTTCCAACCAACATTTACCTGTTTATTCCTTCCTGTAGTTTTGCTTGTCTTATCATGACCCTTTCATTCCTGTTTGCTTCTACTAATGCTGCCAGTCTCTGTCCTTTAGACCATAACCTAAGTGGAAACAATTGTTTTGCCTTTGATATACTCGTGGCATATGGACAGTAGCATGGGGAGGACATGGCACATATGGCTCCCACTCATTTGTCCTGACATCTTCTCTTCCACTTCTCCTAGCACACGGTATCTGCTTCACGAAGCATGAGGTCTAACAGTACCTATGAGGCTGCTTTCATATCTTTAAGAAGACATGGCCGAGCAAACATTTCCCTTGATGCGTATCATCCTCTGGTTCCTCCTGTGAAAAAGGTTTTCACCCTAGCACCGCGATGGCGTTATGGAATGAGGGATGAAACAGAGACATCCATCCAAAAGTAGACAATGTCTGGACTTTAGGCACTCCACTTAATCCCAAGAAAGGGAGCAGCTTTGAAAATGTAATGTTTGCAAGACTTATTTCTCTGAAGGATAGGAAATGACAACATTAACTAAACTGGTGGATGGCAATCATCCATTCCTTTCCTAAGTTCTGTTTCCGAATGACGTATGTCATTTCAAGAGAAGGAGGTGTTCTCCATTCGAATTCCCTTCCCATGTACAGTCTTGGTGATCGTAGACAATCCCTTGATCTTTTCTGAAACCTAGGGATTTTCTTTCATCGTGTGTGTGTGTGTGTGTGTGTGTGTGTGTGTGTGTTATATGAAGCCTACCTCTGAATCATTTTCTGCTAGATGGGAATTGGGTGCTGAGTGAAGTATTTGCCTTCCCCCCCTGTTCCATGTAAAAACTTCAGGTGTCTGCTGCATTCTTTACACTCCTCGTGGGCATGCTTCCCATTTCTTTCCCCAGCTGATTGGTTTGGAGGCCTGGCTGGAACTGAAACACTTGATGGACGTTGGAATTGTGTCTATGTGACAACCATACTCTTTGTGAATCTCTCAGCATGCAAATAGATCCAAACAATGTAAACAATGTGAAGGTCCCAACCTTTACAGAGGAGGCTGGTAAAAAGGCAGATTTGAACTGGACTTTATCAGAAGGTTCTCTCAGTTTTGAATGAGAAATTATGACAGAAAGAGAGGATCGCTGAGAATATCCAGATCTGAAAAGCAACTGGCTATGGTGACTGCTGTGTGATATGACCATTGACATGAAGAATTGATGCACCATGCAGGATTATGATCTATTCAGAGACAACAAAGAGAAAAGGAATGACTCTCTCAATATGGGAAAGCATCAGGCATTGCTGCCTACATTGGGAAAGGCACAGGAATTCAAAAGGTCTCCAAATTTTGCAGTCAGGGTGGGCACGAGTCCTGCCATCTCTTCTTGCCCTCATCCCATTGTATATTTATGGCCAATTCATCAGAGAGGATCATTGAGATTCTCTGTAATGAATTCACCGCTTCCAACTCTTTTGAGTCTTTCTTTCAGGCATGTAACAGCCCATACCTTCAACTCAATGTACCCTCTAGGGTCTAGTACAGTGCTTCTCAGAGGCAGAATATGGCCTCAAAGAGCTGGACAGATGTCGCAGACAGCAAACTGCTCATCTCTCAAAATTTAGGAGATCAAAGCCCGTCTGCACTCTAACTGTCTTCCCTTAAAATGCAAGAGTGCTAGCCATGTTCTGGAAGCATCATGGTGGTCAAGATGGCCACTTCTCTGGACCTCAGAGGGGTTATGTGTGAGTCAATCAACGTCCTCAGAAACCTGTTGTCATCATCGATCCAGAGAAGGCAGCTTTTGACACATGAGCATTCCCAGTGACACTGGAAAGCAGTGAGAGATAGACTCTTTGGCTTTGAAGAGGAAGATCAGCATTGTGCAGCAGGCTTCTTTCTCAGGATCTCAACTGAGGTCAAGCATCAATGAGATCACAAAGACATTTTCTCCTATACTTTAGAGCCCATTTGTCATCAACACATATCAACACTCTACTGTGCCACACGAACCAAAAAAGAAAGATAAACACATCAAGAATTTTGAGGAGTCGAATTTGATCTTGACAACTAGCTTCATGGACAAAAAGAAGAAAAGTATAAAATAAAATGCACCAAAAATATAGGAGTGTACTTCATATGTTTCAAAGGGCAAAACTGGTACTGGATTTCTTGATTATCTAGTCAAGGTGGAAGGTTTTGATAGTTTTATATTCCTGCAACTTCAGTGTGTCTTCCTTATCATCACCATCATCATCATCATCATCATCATGATCATGATCATCATCATGATCATCCTCATCATCCTCATCCATCATCATCATCAATCATATGAACACCATCATCATTGTCTTATGCCTTATCCTCCTCCCTGTCTACCACACAATTCTTTCCTCAGTTTACCTTTATGGACATTGCAGTTATTCCCACAAGTTTCCAGGTTGCTTTCATCATGAAATTCTTATCCTAACAACCTCAACTTCATGGCTTTACCGTACTGTTATCATGAGAGGAAACGCAGCAGAACCAACAAAAAGAGGCAGCTATCACCAATGAATTAAAATTCAATTTCATGTTTGTTATGGAGTGTTCTGTGTTTCTGTGGCTCTTGGGACACCATGCACTTTTATTTTCAGGAAAATCTGCAAAGGTTCCCCTTCAAATTTCATATTAGGTTACTATTATATAGGAGTCCAGATTGGTTCCACACATTCTTATTTTTCAGATTTTAGATCAAATGCTTTCTGCCAAACATATATGATCAACCTGCTATTTGCAGAGGCTCTCCATGAAATCAGACATGCTCAGATGCACCAGGAACCTGGAGATCTGACAAAAGAGTTGTGATCCTCACAGGGAGACATTTCTGATTCACACCAATTAAAGTCAGAATAGCACAACACTTCTCTCGCTTCTCGGTGCGCTAAGAAGCTACATTCAAGGGTGGACCCTGTTGCAATTCTCAGGAAGAGGACTGCCCCAAAGGGGTGGAAAGAAGTGTTGGGTGAGTGGAGGTCAGGTGAAAAACCCTTGGATCATGAGGTGCTTGAAAAGAGAGCATCTTACATGTACCATCCTTCCAAAGGATTGAAACTGACGGTGGTTTGAACAGACAGTTTTGAATACCCTTCACACAAAAGAGGTCAGTCAATTGATACATATGCAGTCGATGGTAATGTTTCTTTACCTTTTCACCAGCTGGAGAGGGGCATTCCCCAAAGAGACCTAATATGTCAAAGGACTGCAGAGTAATAGACTTGAGGATATGGGCAGGACCAAAGACATAATGGTCAGGAGAGTATCATCTTAGAAATTAGAGTTTGAGCAGTCACGAAGTCAAAGATGCTGACTTTTAGAAATGCCCAGTGTTAGCAAAAATCAGTGAGTCCAAAGACAGAGACTCAGTGCTTACCTTTTCTGCACAAAGAATAGGACGATCTCTGGCTTTCTGTCCTGTAACAGTAGAGAAATAAGAGTTATCAGGGATGCTAAGTTCTCCGCACAACACTGTCTGCTTCGCCTTATGCGGAGTACCTAGCAAACTCAACCTTTCCAACCAACATTTACCTGTTTATTCCTTCCTGTAGTTTTGCTTGTCTTATCATGACCCTTTCATTCCTGTTTGCTTCTACTAATGCTGCCAGTCTCTGTCCTTTAGACCATAACCTAAGTGGAAACAATTGTTTTGCCTTTGATATACTCGTGGCAGATGGACAGTAGCATGGGGAGGACATGGCACATATGGCTCCCACTCATTTGTCCTGACATCTTCTCTTCCACTTCTCCTAGCACACGGTATCTGCTTCACGAAGCATGAGGTCTAACAGTACCTATGAGGCTGCTTTCATATCTTTAAGAAGACATGGCCGAGCAAACATTTCCGTTGATGTGTATCATCCTCTGGTTCCTCCTGTGAAAAAGGTTTTCACCCTAGCACCGCGATGGCGTTATGGAATGAGGGATGAAACAGAGACATCCATCCAAAAGTAGACAATGTCTGGACTTTAGGCACTCCACTTAATCCCAAGAAAGGGAGCAGCTTTGAAAATGTAATGTTTGCAAGACTTATTTCTCTGAAGGATAGGAAATGACAACATTAACTAAACTGGTGGATGGCAATCATCCATTCCTTTCCTAAGTTCTTTTTCCGAATGATGTATGTCATTTCAAGAGAAGGAGGTGTTCTCCATTCGAATTCCCTTCCCATGTACAGTGTTGGTGATCGTAGACAATCCCTTGATCTTTTCTGAAACCTAGGGATTTTCTTTCATCGTGTGTGTGTGTGTGTGTGTGTGTGTGTGTGTGTGTGTGTTGTATGAAGCCTACCTCTGAATCATTTTCTGCTAGATGGGAATTGGGTGCTGAGTGAAGTATTTGCCTTCCCCCCCTGTTCCATGTAAAAACTTCAGGTGTCTGCTGCATTCTTTACGCTCCTCGAGGGCATGCTTCCCATTTCTTTCCCCAGCTGATTGGTTTGGAGGCCTGGCTGGAAGTGAAACACTTGATGGACGTTGGAATTGTGTCTATGTGACAACCATACTCTTTGTGAATCTCTCAGCATGCAAATAGATCCAAACAATGTAAACAACGTGAAGGTCCCAACCTTTACAGAGGAGGCTGGTAAAAAGGCAGATTTGAACTGGACTTTATCAGAAGGTTCTCTCAGTTTTGAATGAGAAATTATGACAGAAAGAGAGGATGGCTGAGAATATCCAGATCTGAAAAGCAACTGGCTATGGTGACTGCTGTGTGATATGACCATTGACATGAAGAATTGATGCACCATGCAGGATTATGATCTATTCAGAGACAACAAAGAGAAAAGTAATGACTCTCTCAATATGGGAAAGCATCAGGCATTGCTGCCTACATTGGGAAAGGCAAAGGAATTCAAAAGGTCTCCAAATTTTGCAGTCAGGGTGGGCACGAGTCCTGCCATCTCTTCTTGCCCTCATCCCATTGTATATTTATGGCCAATTCATCAGAGAGGATCATTGAGATTCTCTGTAATGAATTCACCGCTTCCAACTCTTTTGAGTCTTTCTTTCAGGCATGTAACAGCCCATACCTTCAACTCAATGTACCCTCTAGGGTCTAGTACAGTGCTTCTCAGAGGCAGAATATGGCCGCAAAGAGCTGGACAGATGTCGCAGACAGCAAACTGCTCATCTCTCAAAATTTAGGAGATCAAAGCCCGTCTGCACTCTAACTGTCTTCCATTAAAATGCAAGAGTGCTAGCCATGTTCTGGAAGCATCATGGTGGTCAAGATGGCCACTTCTCTGGACCTCAGAGGGGTTATGTGTGAGTCAATCAACGTCCTCAGAAACCTGTTGTCATCATCGATCCAGAGAAGGCAGCTTTTGACACATGAGCATTCCCAGTGACACTGGAAAGCAGTGAGAGATAGACTCTTTGGCTTTGAAGAGGAAGATCAGCATTGTGCAGCAGGCTTCTTTCTCAGGATCTCAACTGAGGTCAAGCATCAATGAGATCACAAAGACATTTTCTCCTATACTTTAGAGCCCATTTGTCATCAACATATATCAACACTCTACTGTGCCACACGAACCAAAAAAGAAAGATAAACACATCAAGAATTTTGAGGAGTCGAATTTGATCTTGACAACTAGCTTCATGGACAAAAAGAAGAAAAGTATAAAATAAAATGCACCAAAAATATAGGAGTGTACTTCATATGTTTCAAAGGGCAAAACTGGTACTGGATTTCTTGATTATCTAGTCAAGGTGGAAGGTTTTGATAGTTTTATATTCCTGCAACTTCAGTGTGTCTTCCTTATCATCACCATCATCATCATCATCATGATCATCCTCATCATCCTCATCCATCATCATCATCAATCATATGAACACCATCATCATTGTCTTATGCCTTATCCTCCTCCCTGTCAACCACACAATTCTTTCCTCAGTTTACCTTTATGGACATTGCAGTTATTCCCACAAGTTTCCAGGTTGCTTTCATCATGAAATTCTTATCCTAACAACCTCAACTTCATGGCTTTACCGTACTGTTATCGTGAGAGGAAACGCAGCAGATCCAACAAAAAGAGGCAGCTATCACCAATGAATTAAAATTCAATTTCATGTTTGTTATGGAGTGTTCTGTGTTTCTGTGGCTCTTGGGACACCATGCACTTTTATTTTCAGGAAAATCTGCAAAGGTTCCCCTTCAAATTTCATATTAGGTTACTATTATATAGGAGTCCAGATTGGTTCCACACATTCTTATTTTTCAGATTTTAGATCAAATGCTTTCTGCCAAACATATATGATCAACCTGCTATTTGCAGAGGCTCTCCATGAAATCAGACATGCTCAGATGCACCAGGAACCTGGAGATCTGACAAAAGAGTTGTGAACCTCACAGGGAGACATTTCTGATTCACACCAATTAAAGTCAGAATAGCACAACACTTCTCTCGCTTCTCGGTGCGCTAAGAAGCTACATTCAAGGGTGGACCCTGTTGCAATTCTCAGGAAGAGGACTGCCCCAAAGGGGTGGAAAGAAGTGCTGGGTGAATGGAGGTCAGGTGAAAAACCCTTGGATCATGAGGTGCTTGAAAAGTGAGCATCTTACATGTACCATCCTTCCAAAGGATTGAAACTGACGGTGGTTTGAACAGACAGTTTTGAATACCCTTCACACAAAAGAGGTCAGTCAATTGATACGTATGCAGTCGATGGTAATGATTCTTTACCTTTTCACCAGCTGGAGAGGGGCATTCCCCAAAGAGACCTAATATGTCAAAGGACTGCAGAGTGATAGACTTGAGGATATGGGCAGGACCAAAGACATAATGGTCAGGAGAGTATCATCTTAGAAATTAGAGTTTGAGCAGTCACGAAGTCAAAGATGCTGACTTTTAGAAATGCCCAGTGTTAGCAAAAATCAGTGAGTCCAAAGACAGAGACTCAGTGCTTACCTTTTCTGCACAAAGAATAGGACGATCTCTGGCTTTCTGTCCTGTAACAGTAGAGAAATAAGAGTTATCAGGGATGCTAAGTTCTCCGCACAACACTGTCTGCTTCGCCTTATGCGGAGTACCTAGCAAACTCAACCTTTCCAACCAACATTTACCTGTTTATTCCTTCCTGTAGTTTTGCTTGTCTTATCATGACCCTTTCATTCCTGTTTGCTTCTACTAATGCTGCCAGTCTCTGTCCTTTAGACCATAACCTAAGTGGAAACAATTGTTTTGCCTTTGATATACTCGTGGCAGATGGACAGTAGCATGGGGAGGACATGGCACATATGGCTCCCACTCATTTGTCCTGACATCTTCTCTTCCACTTCTCCTAGCACACGGTATCTGCTTCACGAAGCATGAGGTCTAACAGTACCTATGAGGCTGCTTTCATATCTTTAAGAAGACATGGCCGAGCAAACATTTCCCTTGATGCATATCATCCTCTGGTTCCTCCTGTGAAAAAGGTTTTCACCCTAGCACCGCGATGGCGTTATGGAATGAGGGATGAAACAGAGACATCCATCCAAAAGTAGACAATGTCTGGACTTTAGGCACTCCACTTAATCCCAAGAAAGGGAGCAGCTTTGAAAATGTAATGTTTGCAAGACTTATTTCTCTGAAGGATAGGAAATGACAACATTAACTAAACTGGTGGATGGCAATCATCCATTCCTTTCCTAAGTTCTGTTTCCGAATGATGTATGTCATTTCAAGAGAAGGAGGTGTTCTCCATTCGAATTCCCTTCCCATGTACAGTGTTGGTGATCGTAGACAATCCCTTGATCTTTTCTGAAACCTAGGGATTTTCTTTCATCGTGTGTGTGTGTGTGTGTGTGTGTGTGTGTGTGTGTGTGTGTGTTATATGAAGCCTACCTCTGAATCATTTTCTGCTAGATGGGAATTGGGTGCTGAGTGAAGTATTTGCCTTCCCCCCCTGTTCCATGTAAAAACTTCAGGTGTCTGCTGCATTCTTTACACTCCTCGTGGGCATGCTTCCCATTTCTTTCCCCAGCTGATTGGTTTGGAGGCCTGGCTGGAACTGAAACACTTGATGGACGTTGGAATTGTGTCTATGTGACAACCATACTCTTTGTGAATCTCTCAGCATGCAAATAGATCCAAACAATGTAAACAACGTGAAGGTCCCAACCTTTACAGAGGAGGCTGGTAAAAAGGCAGATTTGAACTGGACTTTATCAGAAGGTTCTCTCAGTTTTGAATGAGAAATTATGACAGAAAGAGAGGATCGCTGAGAATATCCAGATCTGAAAAGCAACTGGCTATGGTGACTGCTGTGTGATATGACCATTGACATGAAGAATTGATGCACCATGCAGGATTATGATCTATTCAGAGACAACAAAGAGAAAAGGAATGACTCTCTCAATATGGGAAAGCATCAGGCATTGCTGCTTACATTGGGAAAGGCACAGGAATTCAAAAGGTCTCCAAATTTTGCAGGCAGGGTGGGCACGAGTCCTGCCATCTCTTCTTGCCCTCATCCCATTGTATATTTATGGCCAATTCATCAGAGAGGATCATTGAGATTCTCTGTAATGAATTCACCGCTTCCAACTCTTTTGAGTCTTTCTTTCAGGCATGTAACAGCCCATACCTTCAACTCAATGTACCCTCTAGGGTCTAGTACAGTGCTTCTCAGAGGCAGAATATGGCCGCAAAGAGCTGGACAGATGTCGCAGACAGCAAACTGCTCATCTCTCAAAATTTAGGAGATCAAAGCCCGTCTGCACTCTAACTGTCTTCCATTAAAATGCAAGAGTGCTAGCCATGTTCTGGAAGCATCATGGTGGTCAAGATGGCCACTTCTCTGGACCTCAGAGGGGTTATGTGTGAGTCAATCAACGTCCTCAGAAACCTGTTGTCATCATCGATCCAGAGAAGGCAGCTTTTGACACATGAGCATTCCCAGTGACACTGGAAAGCAGTGAGAGATAGACTCTTTGGCTTTGAAGAGGAAGATCAGCATTGTGCAGCAGGCTTCTTTCTCAGGATCTCAACTGAGGTCAAGCATCAATGAGATCACAAAGACATTTTCTCCTATACTTTAGAGCCCATTTGTCATCAACACATATCAACACTCTACTGTGCCACACGAACCAAAAAAGAAAGATAAACACATCAAGAATTTTGAGGAGTCGAATTTGATCTTGACAACTAGCTTCATGGACAAAAAGAAGAAAAGTATAAAATAAAATGCACCAAAAATATAGGAGTGTACTTCATATGTTTCAAAGGGCAAAACTGGTACTGGATTTCTTGATTATCTAGTCAAGGTGGAAGGTTTTGATAGTTTTATATTCCTGCAACTTCAGTGTGTCTTCCTTATCATCACCATCATCATCATCATCATGACCATCATCATGATCATCCTCATCATCCTCATCCATCATCATCATCAATCATATGAACACCATCATCATTGTCTTATGCCTTATCCTCCTCCCTGTCTACCACACAATTCTTTCCTCAGTTTACCTTTATGGACATTGCAGTTATTCCCACAAGTTTCCAGGTTGCTTTCATCATGAAATTCTTATCCTAACAACCTCAACTTCATGGCTTTACCGTACTGTTATCATGAGAGGAAACGCAGCAGAACCAACAAAAAGAGGCAGCTATCACCAATGAATTAAAATTCAATTTCATGTTTGTTATGGAGTGTTCTGTGTTTCTGTGGCTCTTGGGACACCATGCACTTTTATTTTCAGGAAAATCTGCAAAGGTTCCCCTTCAAATTTCATATTAGGTTACTATTATATAGGAGTCCAGATTGGTTCCACACATTCTTATTTTTCAGATTTTAGATCAAATGCTTTCTGCCAAACATATATGATCAACCTGCTATTTGCAGAGGCTCTCCATGAAATCAGACATGCTCAGATGCACCAGGAACCTGGAGATCTGACAAAAGAGTTGTGAACCTCACAGGGAGACATTTCTGATTCACATCAATTAAAGTCAGAATAGCACAACACTTCTCTCGCTTCTCGGTGCGCTAAGAAGCTACATTCAAGGGTGGACCCTGTTGCAATTCTCAGGAAGAGGACTGCCCCAAAGGGGTGGAAAGAAGTGCAGGGTGAATGGAGGTCAGGTGAAAAACCCTTGGATCATGAGGTGCTTGAAAAGTGAGCATCTTACATGTACCATCCTCCCAAAGGATTGAAACTGACGGTAGTTTGAACAGACAGTTTTGAATACCCTTCACACAAAAGAGGTCAGTCAATTGATACGTATGCAGTCGATGGTAATGTTTCTTTACCTTTTCACCAGCTGGAGAGTGGCATTCCCCAAAGAGACCTAATATGTCAAAGGACTGCAGAGTGATAGACTTGAGGATATGGGCAGAACCAAAGACATAATGGTCAGGAGAGTATCATCTTAGAAATTAGAGTTTGAGCAGTCACGAAGTCAAAGATGCTGACTTTTAGAAATGCCCAGTGTTAGCAAAAATCAGTGAGTCCAAAGACAGAGACTCAGTGCTTACCTTTTCTGCACAAAGAATAGGACGATCTCTGGCTTTCTGTCCTGTAACAGTAGAGAAAGAAGAGTTATCAGGGATGCTAAGTTCTCCGCACAACACTGTCTGCTTCGCCTTATGCGGAGTACCTAGCAAACTCAACCTTTCCAACCAACATTTACCTGTTTATTCCTTCCTGTAGTTTTGCTTGTCTTATCATGACCCTTTCATTCCTGTTTGCTTCTACTAATGCTGCCAGTCTCTGTCCTTTAGACCATAACCTAAGTGGAAACAATTGTTTTGCCTTTGATATACTCGTGGCAGATGGACAGTAGCATGGGGAGGACATGGCACATATGGCTCCCACTCATTTGTCCTGACATCTTCTCTTCCACTTCTCCTAGCACACGGTATCTGCTTCACGAAGCATGAGGTCTAACAGTACCTATGAGGCTGCTTTCATATCTTTAAGAAGACATGGCCGAGCAAACATTTCCCTTGATGCGTATCATCCTCTGGTTCCTCCTGTGAAAAAGATTTTCACCCTAGCACCGCGATGGCGTTATGGAATGAGGGATGAAACAGAGACATCCATCCAAAAGTAGACAATGTCTGGACTTTAGGCACTCCACTTAATCCCAAGAAAGGGAGCAGCTTTGAAAATGTAATGTTTGCAAGACTTATTTCTCTGAAGGATAGGAAATGACAACATTAACTAAACTGGTGGATGGCAATCATCCATTCCTTTCCTAAGTTCTGTTTCCGAATGACGTATGTCATTTCAAGAGAAGGAGGTGTTCTCCATTCGAATTCCCTTCCCATGTACAGTGTTGGTGATCGTAGACAATCCCTTGATCTTTTCTGAAACCTAGGGATTTTCTTTCATCGTGTGTGTGTGTGTGTGTGTGTGTGTGTGTGTGTGTGTGTGTGTTATATGAAGCCTACCTCTGAATCATTTTCTGCTAGATGGGAATTGGGTGCTGAGTGAAGTATTTGCCTTCCCCCCCTGTTCCATGTAAAAACTTCAGGTGTCTGCTGCATTCTTTACACTCCTCGTGGGCATGCTTCCCATTTCTTTCCCCAGCTGATTGGTTTGGAGGCCTGGCTGGAACTGAAACACTTGATGGACGTTGGAATTGTGTCTATGTGACAACCATACTCTTTGTGAATCTCTCAGCATGCAAATAGATCCAAACAATGTAAACAACGTGAAGGTCCCAACCTTTACAGAGGAGGCTGGTAAAAAGGCAGATTTGAACTGGACTTTATCAGAAGGTTCTCTCAGTTTTGAATGAGAAATTATGACAGAAAGAGAGGATGGCTGAGAATATCCAGATCTGAAAAGCAACTGGCTATGGTGACTGCTGTGTGATATGACCATTGACATGAAGAATTGATGCACCATGCAGGATTATGATCTATTCAGAGACAACAAAGAGAAAAGGAATGACTCTCTCAATATGGGAAAGCATCAGGCATTGCTGCCTACATTGGGAAAGGCACAGGAATTCAAAAGGTCTCCAAATTTTGCAGGCAGGGTGGGCACGAGTCCTGCCATCTCTTCTTGCCCTCATCCCATTGTATATTTATGGCCAATTCATCAGAGAGGATCATTGAGATTCTCTGTAATGAATTCACCGCTTCCAACTCTTTTGAGTCTTTCTTTCAGGCATGTAACAGCCCATACCTTCAACTCAATGTACCCTCTAGGGTCTAGTACAGTGCTTCTCAGAGGCAGAATATGGCCGCAAAGAGCTGGACAGATGTCGCAGACAGCAAACTGCTCATCTCTCAAAATTTAGGAGATCAAAGCCCGTCTGCACTCTAACTGTCTTCCCTTAAAATGCAAGAGTGCTAGCCATGTTCTGGAAGCATCATGGTGGTCAAGATGGCCACTTCTCTGGACCTCAGAGGGGTTATGTGTGAGTCAATCAACGTCCTCAGAAACCTGTTGTCATCATCGATCCAGAGAAGGCAGCTTTTGACACATGAGCATTCCCAGTGACACTGGAAAGCAGTGAGAGATAGACTCTTTGGCTTTGAAGAGGAAGATCAGCATTGTGCAGCAGGCTTCTTTCTCAGGATCTCAACTGAGGTCAAGCATCAATGAGATCACAAAGACATTTTCTCCTATACTTTAGAGCCCATTTGTCATCAACACATATCAACACTCTACTGTGCCACACGAACCAAAAAAGAAAGATAAACACATCAAGAATTTTGAGGAGTCGAATTTGATCTTGACAACTAGCTTCATGGACAAAAAGAAGAAAAGTATAAAATAAAATGCACCAAAAATATAGGAGTGTACTTCATATGTTTCAAAGGGCAAAACTGGTACTGGATTTCTTGATTATCTAGTCAAGGTGGAAGGTTTTGATAGTTTTATATTCCTGCAACTTCAGTGTGTCTTCCTTATCATCACCATCATCATCATCATCATGATCATGACCATCATCATGATCATCCTCATCATCCTCATCCATCATCATCATCAATCATATGAACACCATCATCATTGTCTTATGCCTTATCCTCCTCCCTGTCTACCACACAATTCTTTCCTCAGTTTACCTTTATGGACATTGCAGTTATTCCCACAAGTTTCCAGGTGGCTTTCATCATGAAATTCTTATCCTAACAACCTCAACTTCATGGCTTTACCGTACTGTTATCATGAGAGGAAACGCAGCAGAACCAACAAAAAGAGGCAGCTATCACCAATGAATTAAAATTCAATTTCATGTTTGTTATGGAGTGTTCTGTGTTTCTGTGGCTCTTGGGACACCATGCACTTTTATTTTCAGGAAAATCTGCAAAGGTTCCCCTTCAAATTTCATATTAGGTTACTATTATATAGGAGTCCAGATTGGTTCCACACATTCTCAATTTTCAGATTTTAGATCAAATGCTTTCTGCCAAACATATATGATCAACCTGCTATTTGCAGAGGCTCTCCATGAAATCAGACATGCTCAGATGCACCAGGAACCTGGAGATCTGACAAAAGAGTTGTGATCCTCACAGGGAGACATTTCTGATTCACACCAATTAAAGTCAGAATAGCACAACACTTCTCTCGCTTCTCGGTGCGCTAAGAAGCTACATTCAAGGGTGGACCCTGTTGCAATTCTCAGGAAGAGGACTGTCCCAAAGGGGTGGAAAGAAGTGCTGGGTGAATGGAGGTCAGGTGAAAAACCCTTGGATCATGAGGTGCTTGAAAAGAGAGCATCTTACATGTACCATCCTTCCAAAGGATTGAAACTGACGGTGGTTTGAACAGACAGTTTTGAATACCCTTCACACAAAAGAGGTCAGTCAATTGATACGTATGCAGTCGATGGTAATGTTTCTTTACCTTTTCACCAGCTGGAGAGGGGCATTCCCCAAAGAGACCTAATATGTCAAAGGACTGCAGAGTGATAGACTTGAGGATATGGGCAGGACCAAAGACATAATGGTCAGGAGAGTATCATCTTAGAAATTAGAGTTTGAGCAGTCACGAAGTCAAAGATGCTGACTTTTAGAAATGCCCAGTGTTAGCAAAAATCAGTGAGTCCAAAGACAGAGACTCAGTGCTTACCTTTTCTGCACAAAGAATAGGACGATCTCTGGCTTTCTGTCCTGTAACAGTAGAGAAATAAGAGTTATCAGGGATGCTAAGTTCTCCGCACAACACTGTCTGCTTCGCCTTATGCGGAGTACCTAGCAAACTCAACCTTTCCAACCAACATTTACCTGTTTATTCCTTCCTGTAGTTTTGCTTGTCTTATCATGACCCTTTCATTCCTGTTTGCTTCTACTAATGCTGCCAGTCTCTGTCCTTTAGACCATAACCTAAGTGGAAACAATTGTTTTGCCTTTGATATACTCGTGGCAGATGGACAGTAGCATGGGGAGGACATGGCACATATGGCTCCCACTCATTTGTCCTGACATCTTCTCTTCCACTTCTCCTAGCACACGGTATCTGCTTCACGAAGCATGAGGTCTAACAGTACCTATGAGGCTGCTTTCATATCTTTAAGAAGACATGGCCGAGCAAACATTTCCGTTGATGTGTATCATCCTCTGGTTCCTCCTGTGAAAAAGGTTTTCACCCTAGCACCGCGATGGCGTTATGGAATGAGGGATGAAACAGAGACATCCATCCAAAAGTAGACAATGTCTGGACTTTAGGCACTCCACTTAATCCCAAGAAAGGGAGCAGCTTTGAAAATGTAATGTTTGCAAGACTTATTTCTCTGAAGGATAGGAAATGACAACATTAACTAAACTGGTTCTGTTTAGTTCTGTTTAGTCTAAGTTCTGTTTCCGAATGACGTATGTCATTTCAAGAGAAGGAGGTGTTCTCCATTCGAATTCCCTTCCCATGTACAGTGTTGGTGATCGTAGACAATCCCTTGATCTTTTCTGAAACCTAGGGATTTTCTTTCATCGTGTGTGTGTGTGTGTGTGTGTGTGTGTGTGTGTGTGTGTGTGTGTGTGTGTTATATGAAGCCTACCTCTGAATCATTTTCTGCTAGATGGGAATTGGGTGCTGAGTGAAGTATTTGCCTTCCCCCCCTGTTCCATGTAAAAACTTCAGGTGTCTGCTGCATTCTTTACGCTCCTCGTGGGCATGCTTCCCATTTCTTTCCCCAGCTGATTGGTTTGGAGGCCTGGCTGGAAGTGAAACACTTGATGGACGTTGGAATTGTGTCTATGTGACAACCATACTCTTTGTGAATCTCTCAGCATGCAAATAGATCCAAACAATGTAAACAACGTGAAGGTCCCAACCTTTACAGAGGAGGCTGGTAAAAAGGCAGATTTGAACTGGACTTTATCAGAAGGTTCTCTCAGTTTTGAATGAGAAATTATGACAGAAAGAGAGGATCGCTGAGAATATCCAGATCTGAAAAGCAACTGGCTATGGTGACTGCTGTGTGATATGACCATTGACATGAAGAATTGATGCACCATGCAGGATTATGATCTATTCAGAGACAACAAAGAGAAAAGGAATGACTCTCTCAATATGGGAAAGCATCAGGCATTGCTGCCTACATTGGGAAAGGCAAAGGAATTCAAAAGGTCTCCAAATTTTGCAGGCAGGGTGGGCACGAGTCCTGCCATCTCTTCTTGCCCTCATCCCATTGTATATTTATGGCCAATTCATCAGAGAGGATCATTGAGATTCTCTGTAATGAATTCACCGCTTCCAACTCTTTTGAGTCTTTCTTTCAGGCATGTAACAGCCCATACCTTCAACTCAATGTACCCTCTAGGGTCTAGTACAGTGCTTCTCAGAGGCAGAATATGGCCGCAAAGAGCTGGACAGATGTCGCAGACAGCAAACTGCTCATCTCTCAAAATTTAGGAGATCAAAGCCCGTCTGCACTCTAACTGTCTTCCATTAAAATGCAAGAGTGCTAGCCATGTTCTGGAAGCATCATGGTGGTCAAGATGGCCACTTCTCTGGACCTCAGAGGGGTTATGTGTGAGTCAATCAACGTCCTCAGAAACCTGTTGTCATCATCGATCCAGAGAAGGCAGCTTTTGACACATGAGCATTCCCAGTGACACTGGAAAGCAGTGAGAGATAGACTCTTTGGCTTTGAAGAGGAAGATCAGCATTGTGCAGCAGGCTTCTTTCTCAGGATCTCAACTGAGGTCAAGCATCAATGAGATCACAAAGACATTTTCTCCTATACTTTAGAGCCCATTTGTCATCAACACATATCAACACTCTACTGTGCCACACGAACCAAAAAAGAAAGATAAACACATCAAGAATTTTGAGGAGTCGAATTTGATCTTGACAACTAGCTTCATGGACAAAAAGAAGAAAAGTATAAAATAAAATGCACCAAAAATATAGGAGTGTACTTCATATGTTTCAAAGGGCAAAACTGGTACTGGATTTCTTGATTATCTAGTCAAGGTGGAAGGTTTTGATAGTTTTATATTCCTGCAACTTCAGTGTGTCTTCCTTATCATCACCATCATCATCATCATCATGATCATCCTCATCATCCTCATCCATCATCATCATCAATCATATGAACACCATCATCATTGTCTTATGCCTTATCCTCCTCCCTGTCTACCACACAATTCTTTCCTCAGTTTACCTTTATGGACATTGCAGTTATTCCCACAAGTTTCCAGGTGGCTTTCATCATGAAATTCTTATCCTAACAACCTCAACTTCATGGCTTTACCGTACTGTTATCATGAGAGGAAACGCAGCAGAACCAACAAAAAGAGGCAGCTATCACCAATGAATTAAAATTCAATTTCATGTTTGTTATGGAGTGTTCTGTGTTTCTGTGGCTCTTGGGACACCATGCACTTTTATTTTCAGGAAAATCTGCAAAAGTTCCCCTTCAAATTTCATATTAGGTTACTATTATATAGGAGTCCAGATTGGTTCCACACATTCTCAATTTTCAGATTTTAGATCAAATGCTTTCTGCCAAACATATATGATCAACCTGCTATTTGCAGAGGCTCTCCATGAAATCAGACATGCTCAGATACACCAGGAACCTGGAGATCTGACAAAAGAGTTGTGAACCTCACAGGGAGACATTTCTGATTCACACCAATTAAAGTCAGAATAGCACAACACTTCTCTCGCTTCTCGGTGCGCTAAGAAGCTACATTCAAGGGTGGACCCTGTTGCAATTCTCAGGAAGAGGACTGCCCCAAAGGGGTGGAAAGAAGTGCTGGGTGAATGGAGGTCAGGTGAAAAACCCTTGGATCATGAGGTGCTTGAAAAGTGAGCATCTTACATGTACCATCCTTCCAAAGGATTGAAACTGACGGTGGTTTGAACAGACAGTTTTGAATACCCTTCACACAAAAGAGGTCAGTCAATTGATACGTATGCAGTCGATGGTAATGTTTCTTTACCTTTTCACCAGCTGGAGAGGGGCATTCCCCAAAGAGACCTAATATGTCAAAGGACTGCAGAGTGATAGACTTGAGGATATGGGCAGGACCAAAGACATAATGGTCAGGAGAGTATCATCTTAGAAATTAGAGTTTGAGCAGTCACGAAGTCAAAGATGCTGACTTTTAGAAATGCCCAGTGTTAGCAAAAATCAGTGAGTCCAAAGACAGAGACTCAGTGCTTACCTTTTCTGCACAAAGAATAGGACGATCTCTGGCTTTCTGTCCTGTAACAGTAGAGAAAGAAGAGTTATCAGGGATGCTAAGTTCTCCGCACAACACTGTCTGCTTCGCCTTATGTGGAGTACCTAGCAAACTCAACCTTTCCAACCAACATTTACCTGTTTATTCCTTCCTGTAGTTTTGCTTGTCTTATCATGACCCTTTCACTCCTGTTTGCTTCTACTAATGCTGCCAGTCTCTGTCCTTTAGACCATAACCTAAGTGGAAACAATTGTTTTGCCTTTGATATACTCGTGGCAGATGGACAGTAGCATGGGGAGGACATGGCACATATGGCTCCCACTCATTTGTCCTGACATCTTCTCTTCCACTTCTCCTAGCACACGGTATCTGCTTCACGAAGCATGAGGTCTAACAGTACCTATGAGGCTGCTTTCATATCTTTAAGAAGACATGGCCGAGCAAACATTTCCCTTGATGCGTATCATCCTCTGGTTCCTCCTGTGAAAAAGGTTTTCACCCTAGCACCGCGATGGCGTTATGGAATGAGGGATGAAACAGAGACATCCATCCAAAAGTAGACAATGTCTGGACTTTAGGCACTCCACTTAATCCCAAGAAAGGGAGCAGCTTTGAAAATGTAATGTTTGCAAGACTTATTTCTCTGAAGGATAGGAAATGACAACATTAACTAAACTGGTTCTGTTTAGTTCTGTTTAGTCTAAGTTCTGTTTCCGAATGACGTATGTCATTTCAAGAGAAGGAGGTGTTCTCCATTCGAATTCCCTTCCCATGTACAGTGTTGGTGATCGTAGACAATCCCTTGATCTTTTCTGAAACCTAGGGATTTTCTTTCATCGTGTGTGTGTGTGTGTGTGTGTTATATGAAGCCTACCTCTGAATCATTTTCTGCTAGATGGGAATTGGGTGCTGAGTGAAGTATTTGCCTTCCCCCCCTGTTCCATGTAAAAACTTCAGGTGTCTGCTGCATTCTTTACGCTCCTCGAGGGCATGCTTCCCATTTCTTTCCCCAGCTGATTGGTTTGGAGGCCTGGCTGGAAGTGAAACACTTGATGGACGTTGGAATTGTGTCTATGTGACAACCATACTCTTTGTGAATCTCTCAGCATGCAAATAGATCCAAACAATGTAAACAACGTGAAGGTCCCAACCTTTACAGAGGAGGCTGGTAAAAAGGCAGATTTGAACTGGACTTTATCAGAAGGTTCTCTCAGTTTTGAATGAGAAATTATGACAGAAAGGGAGGATCGCTGAGAATATCCAGATCTGAAAAGCAACTGGCTATGGTGACTGCTGTGTGATATGACCATTGACATGAAGAATTGATGCACCATGCAGGATTCTGATCTATTCAGAGACAACAAAGAGAAAAGGAATGACTCTCTCAATATGGGAAAGCATCAGGCATTGCTGCCTACATTGGGAAAGGCACAGGAATTCAAAAGGTCTCCAAATTTTGCAGGCAGGGTGGGCACGAGTCCTGCCATCTCTTCTTGCCCTCATCCCATTGTATATTTATGGCCAATTCATCAGAGAGGATCATTGAGATTCTCTGTAATGAATTCACCGCTTCCAACTCTTTTGAGTCTTTCTTTCAGGCATGTAACAGCCCATACCTTCAACTCAATGTACCCTCTAGGGTCTAGTACAGTGCTTCTCAGAGGCAGAATATGGCCGCAAAGAGCTGGACAGATGTCGCAGACAGCAAACTGCTCATCTCTCAAAATTTAGGAGATCAAAGCCCGTCTGCACTCTAACTGTCTTCCATTAAAATGCAAGAGTGCTAGCCATGTTCTGGAAGCATCATGGTGGTCAAGATGGCCACTTCTCTGGACCTCAGAGCGGTTATGTGTGAGTCAATCAACGTCCTCAGAAACCTGTTGTCATCATCGATCCAGAGAAGGCAGCTTTTGACACATGAGCATTCCCAGTGACACTGGAAAGCAGTGAGAGATAGACTCTTTGGCTTTGAAGAGGAAGATCAGCATTGTGCAGCAGGCTTCTTTCTCAGGATCTCAACTGAGGTCAAGCATCAATGAGATCACAAAGACATTTTCTCCTATACTTTAGAGCCCATTTGTCATCAACACATATCAACACTCTACTGTGCCACACGAACCAAAAAAGAAAGATAAACACATCAAGAATTTTGAGGAGTCGAATTTGATCTTGACAACTAGCTTCATGGACAAAAAGAAGAAAAGTATAAAATAAAATGCACCAAAAATATAGGAGTGTACTTCATATGTTTCAAAGGGCAAAACTGGTACTGGATTTCTTGATTATCTAGTCAAGGTGGAAGGTTTTGATAGTTTTATATTCCTGCAACTTCAGTGTGTCTTCCTTATCATCACCATCATCATCATCATCATGATCATCCTCATCATCCTCATCCACCATCATCATCAATCATATGAACACCATCATCATTGTCTTATGCCTTATCCTCCTCCCTGTCTACCACACAATTCTTTCCTCAGTTTACCTTTATGGACATTGCAGTTATTCCCACAAGTTTCCAGGTGGCTTTCATCATGAAATTCTTATCCTAACAACCTCAACTTCATGGCTTTACCGTACTGTTATCATGAGAGGAAACGCAGCAGAACCAACAAAAAGAGGCAGCTATCACCAATGAATTAAAATTCAATTTCATGTTTGTTATGGAGTGTTCTGTGTTTCTGTGGCTCTTGGGACACCATGCACTTTTATTTTCAGGAAAATCTGCAAAGGTTCCCCTTCAAATTTCATATTAGGTTACTATTATATAGGAGTCCAGATTGGTTCCACACATTCTTAATTTTCAGATTTTAGATCAAATGCTTTCTGCCAAACATATATGATCAACCTGCTATTTGCAGAGGCTCTCCATGAAATCAGACATGCTCAGATGCACCAGGAACCTGGAGATCTGACAAAAGAGTTGTGAACCTCACAGGGAGACATTTCTGATTCACACCAATTAAAGTCAGAATAGCACAACACTTCTCTCGCTTCTCGGTGCGCTAAGAAGCTACATTCAAGGGTGGACCCTGTTGCAATTCTCAGGAAGAGGACTGCCCCAAAGGGGTGGAAAGAAGTGCTGGGTGAATGGAGGTCAGGTGAAAAACCCTTGGATCATGAGGTGCTTGAAAAGTGATCATCTTACATGTACCATCCTTCCAAAGGATTGAAACTGACGGTGGTTTGAACAGACAGTTTTGAATACCCTTCACACAAAAGAGGTCAGTCAATTGATATGTATGCAGTCGATGGTAATGTTTCTTTACCTTTTCACCAGCTGGAGAGGGGCATTCCCCAAAGAGACCTAATATGTCAAAGGACTGCAGAGTGATAGACTTGAGGATATGGGCAGGACCAAAGACATAATGGTCAGGAGAGTATCATCTTAGAAATTAGAGTTTGAGCAGTCACGAAGTCAAAGATGCTGACTTTTAGAAATGCCCAGTGTTAGCAAAAATCAGTGAGTCCAAAGACAGAGACTCAGTGCTTACCTTTTCTGCACAAAGAATAGGACGATCTCTGGCTTTCTGTCCTGTAACAGTAGAGAAATAAGAGTTATCAGGGATGCTAAGTTCTCCGCACAACACTGTCTGCTTCGCCTTATGCAGAGTACCTAGCAAACTCAACCTTTCCAACCAACATTTACCTGTTTATTCCTTCCTGTAGTTTTGCTTGTCTTATCATGACCCTTTCATTCCTGTTTGCTTCTACTAATGCTGCCAGTCTCTGTCCTTTAGACCATAACCTAAGTGGAAACAATTGTTTTGCCTTTGATATACTCGTGGCAGATGGACAGTAGCATGGGGAGGACATGGCACATATGGCTCCCACTCATTTGTCCTGACATCTTCTCTTCCACTTCTCCTAGCACACGGTATCTGCTTCACGAAGCATGAGGTCTAACAGTACCTATGAGGCTGCTTTCATATCTTTAAGAAGACATGGCCGAGCAAACATTTCCCTTGATGCGTATCATCCTCTGGTTCCTCCTGTGAAAAAGGTTTTCACCCTAGCACCGCGATGGCGTTATGGAATGAGGGATGAAACAGAGACATCCATCCAAAAGTAGACAATGTCTGGACTTTAGGCACTCCACTTAATCCCAAGAAAGGGAGCAGCTTTGAAAATGTAATGTTTGCAAGACTTATTTCTCTGAAGGATAGGAAATGACAACATTAACTAAACTGGTGGATGGCAATCATCCATTCCTTTCCTAAGTTCTGTTTCCGAATGACGTATGTCATTTCAAGAGAAGGAGGTGTTCTCCATTCGAATTCCCTTCCCATGTACAGTGTTGGTGATCGTAGACAATCCCTTGATCTTTTCTGAAACCTAGGGATTTTCTTTCATCGTGTGTGTGTGTGTGTGTGTGTGTGTGTGTGTGTGTGTTATATGAAGCCTACCTCTGAATCATTTTCTGCTAGATGGGAATTGGGTGCTGAGTGAAGTATTTGCCTTCCCCCCCTGTTCCATGTAAAAACTTCAGGTGTCTGCTGCATTCTTTACGCTCCTCGAGGGCATGCTTCCCATTTCTTTCCCCAGCTGATTGGTTTGGAGGCCTGGCTGGAAGTGAAACACTTGATGGACGTTGGAATTGTGTCTATGTGACAACCATACTCTTTGTGAATCTCTCAGCATGCAAATAGATCCAAACAATGTAAACAACGTGAAGGTCCCAACCTTTACAGAGGAGGCTGGTAAAAAGGCAGATTTGAACTGGACTTTATCAGAAGGTTCTCTCAGTTTTGAATGAGAAATTATGACAGAAAGAGAGGATGGCTGAGAATATCCAGATCTGAAAAGCAACTGGCTATGGTGACTGCTGTGTGATATGACCATTGACATGAAGAATTGATGCACCATGCAGGATTATGATCTATTCAGAGACAACAAAGAGAAAAGGAATGACTCTCTCAATATGGGAAAGCATCAGGCATTGCTGCCTACATTGGGAAAGGCACAGGAATTCAAAAGGTCTCCAAATTTTGCAGGCAGGGTGGGCACGAGTCCTGCCATCTCTTCTTGCCCTCATCCCATTGTATATTTATGGCCAATTCATCAGAGAGGATCATTGAGATTCTCTGTAATGAATTCACCGCTTCCAACTCTTTTGAGTCTTTCTTTCAGGCATGTAACAGCCCATACCTTCAACTCAATGTACCCTCTAGGGTCTAGTACAGTGCTTCTCAGAGGCAGAATATGGCCGCAAAGAGCTGGACAGATGTCGCAGACAGCAAACTGCTCATCTCTCAAAATTTAGGAGATCAAAGCCCGTCTGCACTCTAACTGTCTTCCATTAAAATGCAAGAGTGCTAGCCATGTTCTGGAAGCATCATGGTGGTCAAGATGGCCACTTCTCTGGACCTCAGAGGGGTTATGTGTGAGTCAATCAACGTCCTCAGAAACCTGTTGTCATCATCGATCCAGAGAAGGCAGCTTTTGACACATGAGCATTCCCAGTGACACTGGAAAGCAGTGAGAGATAGACTCTTTGGCTTTGAAGAGGAAGATCAGCATTGTGCAGCAGGCTTCTTTCTCAGGATCTCAACTGAGGTCAAGCATCAATGAGATCACAAAGACATTTTCTCCTATACTTTAGAGCCCATTTGTCATCAACACATATCAACACTCTACTGTGCCACACGAACCAAAAAAGAAAGATAAACACATCAAGAATTTTGAGGAGTCGAATTTGATCTTGACAACTAGCTTCATGGACAAAAAGAAGAAAAGTATAAAATAAAATGCACCAAAAATATAGGAGTGTACTTCATATGTTTCAAAGGGCAAAACTGGTACTGGATTTCTTGATTATCTAGTCAAGGTGGAAGGTTTTGATAGTTTTATATTCCTGCAACTTCAGTGTGTCTTCCTTATCATCACCATCATCATCATCATCATGATCATGACCATCATCATGATCATCCTCATCATCCTCATCCATCATCATCATCAATCATATGAACACCATCATCATTGTCTTATGCCTTATCCTCCTCCCTGTCTACCACACAATTCTTTCCTCAGTTTACCTTTATGGACATTGCAGTTATTCCCACAAGTTTCCAGGTGGCTTTCATCATGAAATTCTTATCCTAACAACCTCAACTTCATGGCTTTACCGTACTGTTATCATGAGAGGAAACGCAGCAGAACCCAGAAAAAGAGGCAGCTATCACCAATGAATTAAAATTCAATTTCATGTTTGTTATGGAGTGTTCTGTGTTTCTGTGGCTCTTGGGACACCATGCACTTTTATTTTCAGGAAAATCTGCAAAGGTTCCCCTTCAAATTTCATATTAGGTTACTATTATATAGGAGTCCAGATTGGTTCCACACATTCTCAATTTTCAGATTTTAGATCAAATGCTTTCTGCCAAACATATATGATCAACCTGCTATTTGCAGAGGCTCTCCATGAAATCAGACATGCTCAGATGCACCAGGAACCTGGAGATCTGACAAAAGAGTTGTGATCCTCACAGGGAGACATTTCTGATTCACACCAATTAAAGTCAGAATAGCACAACACTTCTCTCGCTTCTCGGTGCGCTAAGAAGCTACATTCAAGGGTGGACCCTGTTGCAATTCTCAGGAAGAGGACTGTCCCAAAGGGGTGGAAAGAAGTGCTGGGTGAATGGAGGTCAGGTGAAAAACCCTTGGATCATGAGGTGCTTGAAAAGAGAGCATCTTACATGTACCATCCTTCCAAAGGATTGAAACTGACGGTGGTTTGAACAGACAGTTTTGAATACCCTTCACACAAAAGAGGTCAGTCAATTGATACGTATGCAGTCGATGGTAATGTTTCTTTACCTTTTCACCAGCTGGAGAGGGGCATTCCCCAAAGAGACCTAATATGTCAAAGGACTGCAGAGTGATAGACTTGAGGATATGGGCAGGACCAAAGACATAATGGTCAGGAGAGTATCATCTTAGAAATTAGAGTTTGAGCAGTCACGAAGTCAAAGATGCTGACTTTTAGAAATGCCCAGTGTTAGCAAAAATCAGTGAGTCCAAAGACAGAGACTCAGTGCTTACCTTTTCTGCACAAAGAATAGGACGATCTCTGGCTTTCTGTCCTGTAACAGTAGAGAAATAAGAGTTATCATGGATGCTAAGTTCTCCGCACAACACTGTCTGCTTCGCCTTATGTGGAGTACCTAGCAAACTCAACCTTTCCAACCAACATTTACCTGTTTATTCCTTCCTGTAGTTTTGCTTGTCTTATCATGACCCTTTCATTCCTGTTTGCTTCTACTAATGCTGCCAGTCTCTGTCCTTTAGACCATAACCTAAGTGGAAACAATTGTTTTGCCTTTGATATACTCATGGCAGATGGACAGTAGCATGGGGAGGACATGGCACATATGGCTCCCACTCATTTGTCCTGACATCTTCTCTTCCACTTCTCCTAGCACACGGTATCTGCTTCACGAAGCATGAGGTCTAACAGTACCTATGAGGCTGCTTTCATATCTTTAAGAAGACATGGCTGAGCAAACATTTCCCTTGATGCGTATCATCCTCTGGTTCCTCCTGTGAAAAAGGTTTTCACCCTAGCACCGCGATGGCGTTATGGAATGAGGGATGAAACAGAGACATCCATCCAAAAGTAGACAATGTCTGGACTTTAGGCACTCCACTTAATCCCAAGAAAGGGAGCAGCTTTGAAAATGTAATGTTTGCAAGACTTATTTCTCTGAAGGATAGGAAATGACAACATTAACTAAACTGGTGGATGGCAATCATCCATTCCTTTCCTAAGTTCTGTTTCCGAATGACGTATGTCATTTCAAGAGAAGGAGGTGTTCTCCATTCGAATTCCCTTCCCATGTACAGTGTTGGTGATCGTAGACAATCCCTTGATCTTTTCTGAAACCTAGGGATTTTCTTTCATCGTGTGTGTGTGTGTGTGTGTGTGTGTGTGTGTGTGTGTGTTATATGAAGCCTACCTCTGAATCATTTTCTGCTAGATGGGAATTGGGTGCTGAGTGAAGTATTTGCCTTCCCCCCCTGTTCCATGTAAAAACTTCAGGTGTCTGCTGCATTCTTTACGCTCCTCGTGGGCATGCTTCCCATTTCTTTCCCCAGCTGATTGGTTTGGAGGCCTGGCTGGAAGTGAAACACTTGATGGACGTTTTAATTGTGTCTATGTGACAACCATACTCTTTGTGAATCTCTCAGCATGCAAATAGATCCAAACAATGTAAACAACGTGAAGGTCCCAACCTTTACAGAGGAGGCTGGTAAAAAGGCAGATTTGAGCTGGACTTTATCAGAAGGTTCTCTCAGTTTTGAATGAGAAATTATGACAGAAAGAGAGGATCGCTGAGAATATCCAGATCTGAAAAGCAACTGGCTATGGTGACTGCTGTGTGATATGACCATTGACATGAAGAATTGATGCACCATGCAGGATTATGATCTATTCAGAGACAACAAAGAGAAAAGGAATGACTCTCTCAATATGGGAAAGCATCAGGCATTGCTGCCTACATTGGCAAAGGCACAGGAATTCAAAAGGTCTCCAAATTTTGCAGGCAGGGTGGGCACGAGTCATGCCATCTCTTCTTGCCCTCATACCATTGTATATTTATGGCCAATACATCAGAGAGGATCATTGAGATTCTCTGTAATGAATTCACCGCTTCCAACTCTTTTGAGTCTTTCTTTCAGGCATGTAACAGCCCATACCTTCAACTCAATGTACCCTCTAGGGTCTAGTACAGTGCTTCTCAGAGGCAGAATATGGCCGCAAAGAGCAGGACAGATGTCGCAGACAGCAAACTGCTCATCTCTCAAAATTTAGGAGATCAAAGCCCGTCTGCACTCTAACTGTCTTCCCTTAAAATGCAAGAGTGCTAGCCATGTTCTGGAAGCATCATGGTGGTCAAGATGGCCACTTCTCTGGACCTCAGAGGGGTTATGTGTGAGTCAATCAACGTCCTCAGAAACCTGTTGTCATCATCGATCCAGAGAAGGCAGCTTTTGACACATGAGCATTCCCAGTGACACTGGAAAGCAGTGAGAGATAGACTCTTTGGCTTTGAAGAGGAAGATCAGTATTGTGCAGCAGGCTTCTTTCTCAGGATCTCAACTGAGGTCAAGCATCAATGAGATCACAAAGACATTTTCTCCTATACTTTAGAGCCCATTTGTCATCAACACATATCAACACTCTACTGTGCCACACGAACCAAAAAAGAAAGATAAACACATCAAGAATTTTGAGGAGTCGAATTTGATCTTGACAACTAGCTTCATGGACAAAAAGAAGAAAAGTATAAAATAAAATGCACCAAAAATATAGGAGTGTACTTCATATGTTTCAAAGGGCAAAACTGGTACTGGATTTCTTGATTATCTAGTCAAGGTGGAAGGTTTTGATAGTTTTATATTCCTGCAACTTCAGTGTGTCTTCCTTATCATCACCATCATCATCATCATCATCATCATGATCATGATCATCATCATGATCATCCTCATCATCCTCATCCATCATCATCATCAATCATATGAACACCATCATCATTGTCTTATGCCTTATCCTCCTCCCTGTCTACCACACAATTCTTTCCTCAGTTTACCTTTATGGACATTGCAGTTATTCCCACAAGTTTCCAGGTTGCTTTCATCATGAAATTCTTATCCTAACAACCTCAACTTCATGGCTTTACCGTACTGTTATCATGAGAGGAAACGCAGCAGAACCAACAAAAAGAGGCAGCTATCACCAATGAATTAAAATTCAATTTCATGTTTGTTATGGAGTGTTCTGTGTTTCTGTGTCTCTTGGGACACCATGCACTTTTATTTTCAGGAAAATCTGCAAAGGTTCCCCTTCAAATTTCATATTAGGTTACTATTATATAGGAGTCCAGATTGGTTCCACACATTCTTATTTTTCAGATTTTAGATCAAATGCTTTCTGCCAAACATATATGATCAACCTGCTATTTGCAGAGGCTCTCCATGAAATCAGACATGCTCAGATGGACCAGGAACCTGGAGATCTGACAAAAGAGTTGTGAACCTCACAGGGAGACATTTCTGATTCACACCAATTAAAGTCAGAATAGCACAACACTTCTCTCGCTTCTCGGTGCGCTAAGAAGCTACATTCAAGGGTGGACCCTGTTGCAATTCTCAGGAAGAGGACTGCCCCAAAGGGGTGGAAAGAAGTGCTGGGTGAATGGAGGTCAGGTGAAAAACCCTTGGATCATGAGGTGCTTGAAAAGTGAGCATCTTACATGTACCATCCTTCCAAAGGATTGAAACTGACGGTGGTTTGAACAGACAGTTTTGAATACCCTTCACACAAAAGAGGTCAGTCAATTGATACGTATGCAGTCGATGGTAATGTTTCTTTACCTTTTCACCAGCTGGAGAGGGGCATTCCCCAAAGAGACCTAATATGTCAAAGGACTGCAGAGTGATAGACTTGAGGATATGGGCAGGACCAAAGACATAATGGTCAGGAGAGTATCATCTTAGAAATTAGAGTTTGAGCAGTCACGAAGTCAAAGATGCTGACTTTTAGAAATGCCCAGTGTTAGCAAAAATCAGTGAGTCCAAAGACAGAGACTCAGTGCTTACCTTTTCTGCACAAAGAATAGGACGATCTCTGGCTTTCTGTCCTGTAACAGTAGAGAAATAAGAGTTATCAGGGATGCTAAGTTCTCCACACAACACTGTCTGCTTCGCCTTATGTGGATTACCTAGCAAACTCAACCTTTCCAACCAACATTTACCTGTTTATTCCTTCCTGTAGTTTTGCTTGTCTTATCATGACCCTTTCATTCCTGTTTGCTTCTACTAATGCTGCCAGTCTCTGTCCTTTAGACCATAACCTAAGTGGAAACAATTGTTTTGCCTTTGATATACTCATGGCAGATGGACAGTAGCATGGGGAGGACATGGCACATATGGCACCCACTCATTTGTCCTGACATCTTCTCTTCCACTTCTCCTAGCACACGGTATCTGCTTCACGAAGCATGAGGTCTAACAGTACCTATGAGGCTGCTTTCATATCTTTAAGAAGACATGGCCGAGCAAACATTTCCCTTGATGCGTATCATCCTCTGGTTCCTCCTGTGAAAAAGGATTTCACCCTAGCACCGCGATGGCGTTATGGAATGAGGGATGAAACAGAGACATCCATCCAAAAGTAGACAATGTCTGGACTTTAGGCACTCCACTTAATCCCAAGAAAGGGAGCAGCTTTGAAAATGTAATGTTTGCAAGACTTATTTCTCTGAAGGATAGGAAATGACAACATTAACTAAACTGGTGGATGGCAATCATCCATTCCTTTCCTAAGTTCTGTTTCCGAATGACGTATGTCATTTCAAGAGAAGGAGGTGTTCTCCATTCGAATTCCCTTCCCATGTACAGTGTTGGTGATCGTAGACAATCCCTTGATCTTTTCTGAAACCTAGGGATTTTCTTTCATCGTGTGTGTGTGTGTGTGTGTGTGTGTGTGTGTGTGTGTGTGTGTGTGTGTTATATGAAGCCTACCTCTGAATCATTTTCTGCTAGATGGGAATTGGGTGCTGAGTGAAGTATTTGCCTTCCCCCCCTGTTCCATGTAAAAACTTCAGGTGTCTGCTGCATTCTTTACGCTCCTCGTGGGCATGCTTCCCATTTCTTTCCCCAGCTGATTGGTTTGGAGGCCTGGCTGGAAGTGAAACACTTGATGGACGTTGGAATTGTGTCTATGTGACAACCATACTCTTTGTGAATCTCTCAGCATGCAAATAGATCCAAACAATGTAAACAACGTGAAGGTCCCAACCTTTACAGAGGAGGCTGGTAAAAAGGCAGATTTGAACTGGACTTTATCAGAAGGTTCTCTCAGTTTTGAATGAGAAATTATGACAGAAAGAGAGGATCGCTGAGAATATCCAGATCTGAAAAGCAACTGGCTATGGTGACTGCTGTGTGATATGACCATTGACATGAAGAATTGATGCACCATGCAGGATTATGATCTATTCAGAGACAACAAAGAGAAAAGGAATGACTCTCTCAATATGGGAAAGCATCAGGCATTGCTGCCTACATTGGGAAAGGCACAGGAATTCAAAAGGTCTCCAAATTTTGCAGTCAGGGTGGGCACGAGTCCTGCCATCTCTTCTTGCCCTCATCCCATTGTATATTTATGGCCAATTCATCAGAGAGGATCATTGAGATTCTCTGTAATGAATTCACCGCTTCCAACTCTTTTGAGTCTTTCTTTCAGGCATGTAACAGCCCATACCTTCAACTCAATGTACCCTCTAGGGTCTAGTACAGTGCTTCTCAGAGGCAGAATATGGCCGCAAAGAGCTGGACAGATGTCGCAGACAGCAAACTGCTCATCTCTCAAAATTTAGGAGATCAAAGCCCGTCTGCACTCTAACTGTCTTCCCTTAAAATGCAAGAGTGCTAGCCATGTTCTGGAAGCATCATGGTGGTCAAGATGGCCACTTCTCTGGACCTCAGAGGGGTTATGTGTGAGTCAATCAACGTCCTCAGAAACCTGTTGTCATCATCGATCCAGAGAAGGCAGCTTTTGACACATGAGCATTCCCAGTGACACTGGAAAGCAGTGAGAGATAGACTCTTTGGCTTTGAAGAGGAAGATCAGCATTGTGCAGCAGGCTTCTTTCTCAGGATCTCAACTGAGGTCAAGCATCAATGAGATCACAAAGACATTTTCTCCTATACTTTAGAGCCCATTTGTCATCAACACATATCAACACTCTACTGTGCCACACGAACCAAAAAAGAAAGATAAACACATCAAGAATTTTGAGGAGTCGAATTTGATCTTGACAACTAGCTTCATGGACAAAAAGAAGAAAAGTATAAAATAAAATGCACCAAAAATATAGGAGTGTACTTCATATGTTTCAAAGGGCAAAACTGGTACTGGATTTCTTGATTATCTAGTCAAGGTGGAAGGTTTTGATAGTTTTATATTCCTGCAACTTCAGTGTGTCTTCCTTATCATCACCATCATCATCATCATCATGATCATGATCATCATCATGATCATCCTCATCATCCTCCTCCATCATCATCATCAATCATATGAACACCATCATCATTGTCTTATGCCTTATCCTCCTCCCTGTCTACCACACAATTCTTTCCTCAGTTTACCTTTATGGACATTGCAGTTATTCCCACAAGTTTCCAGGTTGCTTTCATCATGAAATTCTTATCCTAACAACCTCAACTTCATGGCTTTACCGTACTGTTATCATGAGAGGAAATGCAGCAGAACCAACAAAAAGAGGCAGCTATCACCAATGAATTAAAATTCAATTTCATGTTTGTTATGGAGTGTTCTGTGTTTCTGTGTCTCTTGGGACACCATGCACTTTTATTTTCAGGAAAATCTGCAAAGGTTCCCCTTCAAATTTCATATTAGGTTACTATTATATAGGAGTCCAGATTGGTTCCACACATTCTTATTTTTCAGATTTTAGATCAAATGCTTTCTGCCAAACATATATGATCAACCTGCTGTTTGCAGAGGCTCTCCATGAAATCAGACATGCTCAGATGGACCAGGAACCTGGAGATCTGACAAAAGAGTTGTGAACCTCACAGGGAGACATTTCTGATTCACACCAATTAAAGTCAGAATAGCACAACACTTCTCTCGCTTCTCGGTGCGCTAAGAAGCTACATTCAAGGGTGGACCCTGTTGCAATTCTCAGGAAGAGGACTGCCCCAAAGGGGTGGAAAGAAGTGCTGGGTGAATGGAGGTCAGGTGAAAAACCCTTGGATCATGAGGTGCTTGAAAAGTGAGCATCTTACATGTACCATCCTTCCAAAGGATTGAAACTGACGGTGGTTTGAACAGACAGTTTTGAATACCCTTCACACAAAAGAGGTCAGTCAATTGATACGTATGCAGTCGATGGTAATGTTTCTTTACCTTTTCACCAGCTGGAGAGGGGCATTCCCCAAAGAGACCTAATATGTCAAAGGACTGCAGAGTGATAGACTTGAGGATATGGGCAGGACCAAAGACATAATGGTCAGGAGAGTATCATCTTAGAAATTAGAGTTTGAGCAGTCACGAAGTCAAAGATGCTGACTTTTAGAAATGCCCAGTGTTAGCAAAAATCAGTGAGTCCAAAGACAGAGACTCAGTGCTTACCTTTTCTGCACAAAGAATAGGACGATCTCTGGCTTTCTGTCCTGTAACAGTAGAGAAATAAGAGTTATCAGGGATGCTAAGTTCTCCACACAACACTGTCTGCTTCGCCTTATGTGGATTACCTAGCAAACTCAACCTTTCCAACCAACATTTACCTGTTTATTCCTTCCTGTAGTTTTGCTTGTCTTATCATGACCCTTTCATTCCTGTTTGCTTCTACTAATGCTGCCAGTCTCTGTCCTTTAGACCATAACCTAAGTGGAAACAATTGTTTTGCCTTTGATATACTCATGGCAGATGGACAGTAGCATGGGGAGGACATGGCACATATGGCACCCACTCATTTGTCCTGACATCTTCTCTTCCACTTCTCCTAGCACACGGTATCTGCTTCACGAAGCATGAGGTCTAACAGTACCTATGAGGCTGCTTTCATATCTTTAAGAAGACATGGCCGAGCAAACATTTCCCTTGATGCGTATCATCCTCTGGTTCCTCCTGTGAAAAAGGATTTCACCCTAGCACCGCGATGGCGTTATGGAATGAGGGATGAAACAGAGACATCCATCCAAAAGTAGACAATGTCTGGACTTTAGGCACTCCACTTAATCCCAAGAAAGGGAGCAGCTTTGAAAATGTAATGTTTGCAAGACTTATTTCTCTGAAGGATAGGAAATGACAACATTAACTAAACTGGTGGATGGCAATCATCCATTCCTTTCCTAAGTTCTGTTTCCGAATGACGTATGTCATTTCAAGAGAAGGAGGTGTTCTCCATTCGAATTCCCTTCCCATGTACAGTGTTGGTGATCGTAGACAATCCCTTGATCTTTTCTGAAACCTAGGGATTTTCTTTCATCGTGTGTGTGTGTGTGTGTGTGTGTGTGTGTGTGTGTGTGTTATATGAAGCCTACCTCTGAATCATTTTCTGCTAGATGGGAATTGGGTGCTGAGTGAAGTATTTGCCTTCCCCCCCTGTTCCATGTAAAAACTTCAGGTGTCTGCTGCATTCTTTACGCTCCTCGTGGGCATGCTTCCCATTTCTTTCCCCAGCTGATTGGTTTGGAGGCCTGGCTGGAAGTGAAACACTTGATGGACGTTGGAATTGTGTCTATGTGACAACCATACTCTTTGTGAATCTCTCAGCATGCAAATAGATCCAAACAATGTAAACAACGTGAAGGTCCCAACCTTTACAGAGGAGGCTGGTAAAAAGGCAGATTTGAACTGGACTTTATCAGAAGGTTCTCTCAGTTTTGAATGAGAAATTATGACAGAAAGAGAGGATCGCTGAGAATATCCAGATCTGAAAAGCAACTGGCTATGGTGACTGCTGTGTGATATGACCATTGACATGAAGAATTGATGCACCATGCAGGATTATGATCTATTCAGAGACAACAAAGAGAAAAGGAATGACTCTCTCAATATGGGAAAGCATCAGGCATTGCTGCCTACATTGGGAAAGGCACAGGAATTCAAAAGGTCTCCAAATTTTGCAGTCAGGGTGGGCACGAGTCCTGCCATCTCTTCTTGCCCTCATCCCATTGTATATTTATGGCCAATTCATCAGAGAGGATCATTGAGATTCTCTGTAATGAATTCACCGCTTCCAACTCTTTTGAGTCTTTCTTTCAGGCATGTAACAGCCCATACCTTCAACTCAATGTACCCTCTAGGGTCTAGTACAGTGCTTCTCAGAGGCAGAATATGGCCGCAAAGAGCTGGACAGATGTCGCAGACAGCAAACTGCTCATCTCTCAAAATTTAGGAGATCAAAGCCCGTCTGCACTCTAACTGTCTTCCCTTAAAATGCAAGAGTGCTAGCCATGTTCTGGAAGCATCATGGTGGTCAAGATGGCCACTTCTCTGGACCTCAGAGGGGTTATGTGTGAGTCAATCAACGTCCTCAGAAACCTGTTGTCATCATCGATCCAGAGAAGGCAGCTTTTGACACATGAGCATTCCCAGTGACACTGGAAAGCAGTGAGAGATAGACTCTTTGGCTTTGAAGAGGAAGATCAGCATTGTGCAGCAGGCTTCTTTCTCAGGATCTCAACTGAGGTCAAGCATCAATGAGATCACAAAGACATTTTCTCCTATACTTTAGAGCCCATTTGTCATCAACACATATCAACACTCTACTGTGCCACACGAACCAAAAAAGAAAGATAAACACATCAAGAATTTTGAGGAGTCGAATTTGATCTTGACAACTAGCTTCATGGACAAAAAGAAGAAAAGTATAAAATAAAATGCACCAAAAATATAGGAGTGTACTTCATATGTTTCAAAGGGCAAAACTGGTACTGGATTTCTTGATTATCTAGTCAAGGTGGAAGGTTTTGATAGTTTTATATTCCTGCAACTTCAGTGTGTCTTCCTTATCATCACCATCATCATCATCATCATGATCATGATCATCATCATGATCATCCTCATCATCCTCCTCCATCATCATCATCAATCATATGAACACCATCATCATTGTCTTATGCCTTATCCTCCTCCCTGTCTACCACACAATTCTTTCCTCAGTTTACCTTTATGGACATTGCAGTTATTCCCACAAGTTTCCAGGTTGCTTTCATCATGAAATTCTTATCCTAACAACCTCAACTTCATGGCTTTACCGTACTGTTATCATGAGAGGAAATGCAGCAGAACCAACAAAAAGAGGCAGCTATCACCAATGAATTAAAATTCAATTTCATGTTTGTTATGGAGTGTTCTGTGTTTCTGTGTCTCTTGGGACACCATGCACTTTTATTTTCAGGAAAATCTGCAAAGGTTCCCCTTCAAATTTCATATTAGGTTACTATTATATAGGAGTCCAGATTGGTTCCACACATTCTTATTTTTCAGATTTTAGATCAAATGCTTTCTGCCAAACATATATGATCAACCTGCTATTTACAGAGGCTCTCCATGAAATCAGACATGCTCAGATGCACCAGGAACCTGGAGATCTGACAAAAGAGTTGTGAACCTCACAGGGAGACATTTCTGATTCACACCAATTAAAGTCAGAATAGCACAACACTTCTCTCGCTTCTCGGTGCGCTAAGAAGCTACATTCAAGGGTGGACCCTGTTGCAATTGTCAGGAAGAGGACTGCCCCAAAGGGGTGGAAAGAAGTGCTGGGTGAATGGAGGTCAGGTGAAAAACCCTTGGATCATGAGGTGCTTGAAAAGTGAGCATCTTACATGTACCATCCTTCCAAAGGATTGAAACTGACGGTGGTTTGAACAGACAGTTTTGAATACCCTTCACACAAAAGAGGTCAGTCAATTGATACGTATGCAGTCGATGGTAATGTTTCTTTACCTTTTCACCAGCTGGAGAGGGGCATTCCCCAAAGAGACCTAATATGTCAAAGGACTGCAGAGTGATAGACTTGAGGATATGGGCAGGACCAAAGACATAATGGTCAGGAGAGTATCATCTTAGAAATTAGAGTTTGAGCAGTCACGAAGTCAAAGATGCTGACTTTTAGAAATGCCCAGTGTTAGCAAAAATCAGTGAGTCCAAAGACAGAGACTCAGTGCTTACCTTTTCTGCACAAAGAATAGGACGATCTCTGGCTTTCTGTCCTGTAACAGTAGAGAAAGAAGAGTTATCAGGGATGCTAAGTTCTCCGCACAACACTGTCTGCTTCGCCTTATGCGGAGTACCTAGCAAACTCAACCTTTCCAACCAACATTTACCTGTTTATTCCTTCCTGTAGTTTTGCTTGTCTTATCATGACCCTTTCATTCCTGTTTGCTTCTACTAATGCTGCCAGTCTCTGTCCTTTAGACCATAACCTAAGTGGAAACAATTGTTTTCCCTTTGATATACTCGTGGCATATGGACAGTAGCATGGGGAGGACATGGCACATATGGCTCCCACTCATTTGTCCTGACATCTTCTTTTCCACTTCTCCTAGCACACGGTATCTGCTTCACGAAGCATGAGGTCTAACAGTACCTATGAGGCTGCTTTCATATCTTTAAGAAGACATGGCCGAGCAAACATTTCCCTTGATGCGTATCATCCTCTGGTTCCTCCTGTGAAAAAGGTTTTCACCCTAGCACCGCGATGGCGTTATGGAATGAGGGATGAAACAGAGACATCCATCCAAAAGTAGACAATGTCTGGACTTTAGGCACTCCACTTAATCCCAAGAAAGGGAGCAGCTTTGAAAATGTAATGTTTGCAAGACTTATTTCTCTGAAGGATAGGAAATGACAACATTAACTAAACTGGTGGATGGCAATCATCCATTCCTTTCCTAAGTTCTTTTTCCGAATGACGTATGTCATTTCAAGAGAAGGAGGTGTTCTCCATTCGAATTCCCTTCCCATGTACAGTGTTGGTGATCGTAGACAATCCCTTGATCTTTTCTGAAACCTAGGGATTTTCTTTCATCGTGTGTGTGTGTGTGTGTGTGTGTGTGTGTGTGTGTGTGTGTGTGTGTTATATGAAGCCTACCTCTGAATCATTTTCTGCTAGATGGGAATTGGGTGCTGAGTGAAGTATTTGCATTCCCCCCCTGTTCCATGTAAAAACTTCAGGTGTCTGCTGCATTCTTTACACTCCTCGTGGGCATGCTTCCCATTTCTTTCCCCAGCTGATTGGTTTGGAGGCCTGGCTGGAAGTGAAACACTTGATGGACGTTGGAATTGTGTCTATGTGACAACCATACTCTTTGTGAATCTCTCAGCATGCAAATAGATCCAAACAATGTAAACAATGTGAAGGTCCCAACCTTTACAGAGGAGGCTGGTAAAAAGGCAGATTTGAACTGGACTTTATCAGAAGGTTCTCTCAGTTTTGAATGAGAAATTATGACAGAAAGAGAGGATCGCTGAGAATATCCAGATCTGAAAAGCAACTGGCTATGGTGACTGCTGTGTGATATGACCATTGACATGAAGAATTGATGCACCATGCAGGATTATGATCTATTCAGAGACAACAAAGAGAAAAGGAATGACTCTCTCAATATGGGAAAGCATCAGGCATTGCTGCCTACATTGGGAAAGGCACAGGAATTCAAAAGGTCTCCAAATTTTGCAGTCAGGGTGGGCACGAGTCCTGCCATCTCTTCTTGCCCTCATCCCATTGTATATTTATGGCCAATTCATCAGAGAGGATCATTGAGATTCTCTGTAATGAATTCACCGCTTCCAACTCTTTTGAGTCTTTCTTTCAGGCATGTAACAGCCCATACCTTCAACTCAATGTACCCTCTAGGGTCTAGTACAGTGATTCTCAGAGGCAGAATATGGCCTCAAAGAGCTGGACAGATGTCGCAGACAGCAAACTGCTCATCTCTCAAAATTTAGGAGATCAAAGCCCGTCTGCACTCTAACTGTCTTCCCTTAAAATGCAAGAGTGCTAGCCATGTTCTGGAAGCATCATGGTGGTCAAGATGGCCACTTCTCTGGACCTCAGAGGGGTTATGTGTGAGTCAATCAACGTCCTCAGAAACCTGTTGTCATCATCGATCCAGAGAAGGCAGCTTTTGACACATGAGCATTCCCAGTGACACTGGAAAGCAGTGAGAGATAGACTCTTTGGCTTTGAAGAGGAAGATCAGCATTGTGCAGCAGGCTTCTTTCTCAGGATCTCAACTGAGGTCAAGCATCAATGAGATCACAAAGACATTTTCTCCTATACTTTAGAGCCCATTTGTCATCAACACATATCAACACTCTACTGTGCCACACGAACCAAAAAAGAAAGATAAACACATCAAGAATTTTGAGGAGTCGAATTTGATCTTGACAACTAGCTTCATGGACAAAAAGAAGAAAAGTATAAAATAAAATGCACCAAAAATATAGGAGTGTACTTCATATGTTTCAAAGGGCAAAACTGGTACTGGATTTCTTGATTATCTAGTCAAGGTGGAAGGTTTTGATAGTTTTATATTCCTGCAACTTCAGTGTGTCTTCCTTATCATCACCATCATCATCATCATCATCATCATGATCATGATCATCATCATGATCATCCTCATCATCCTCATCCATCATCATCATCAATCATATGAACACCATCATCATTGTCTTATGCCTTATCCTCCTCCCTGTCTACCACACAATTCTTTCCTCAGTTTACCTTTATGGACATTGCAGTTATTCCCACAAGTTTCCAGGTTGCTTTCATCATGAAATTCTTATCCTAACAACCTCAACTTCATGGCTTTACCGTACTGTTATCATGAGAGGAAACGCAGCAGAACCAACAAAAAGAGGCAGCTATCACCAATGAATTAAAATTCAATTTCATGTTTGTTATGGAGTGTTCTGTGTTTCTGTGGCTCTTGGGACACCATGCACTTTTATTTTCAGGAAAATCTGCAAAGGTTCCCCTTCAAATTTCATATTAGGTTACTATTATATAGGAGTCCAGATTGGTTCCACACATTCTTAATTTTCAGATTTTAGATCAAATGCTTTCTGCCAAACATATATGATCAACCTGCTATTTGCAGAGGCTCTCCATGAAATCAGACATGCTCAGATGCACCAGGAACCTGGAGATCTGACAAAAGAGTTGTGAACCTCACAGGGAGACATTTCTGATTCACACCAATTAAAGTCAGAATAGCACAACACTTCTCTCGCTTCTCGGTGCGCTAAGAAGCTACATTCAAGGGTGGACCCTGTTGCAATTCTCAGGAAGAGGACTGCCCCAAAGGGGTGGAAAGAAGTGTTGGGTGAGTGGAGGTCAGGTGAAAAACCCTTGGATCATGAGGTGCTTGAAAAGAGAGCATCTTACATGTACCATCCTTCCAAAGGATTGAAACTGACGGTGGTTTGAACAGACAGTTTTGAATACCCTCCACACAAAAGAGGTCAGTCAATTGATACATATGCAGTCGATGGTAATGTTTCTTTACCTTTTCACCAGCTGGAGAGGGGCATTCCCCAAAGAGACCTAATATGTCAAAGGACTGCAGAGTGATAGACTTGAGGATATGGGCAGGACCAAAGACATAATGGTCAGGAGAGTATCATCTTAGAAATTAGAGTTTGAGCAGTCACGAAGTCAAAGATGCTGACTTTTAGAAATGCCCAGTGTTAGCAAAAATCAGTGAGTCCAAAGACAGAGACTCAGTGCTTACCTTTTCTGCACAAAGAATAGGACGATCTCTGGCTTTCTGTCCTGTAACAGTAGAGAAAGAAGAGTTATCAGGGATGCTAAGTTCTCCGCACAACACTGTCTGCTTCGCCTTATGCGGAGTACCTAGCAAACTCAACCTTTCCAACCAACATTTACCTGTTTATTCCTTCCTGTAGTTTTGCTTGTCTTATCATGACCCTTTCATTCCTGTTTGCTTCTACTAATGCTGCCAGTCTCTGTCCTTTAGACCATAACCTAAGTGGAAACAATTGTTTTGCCTTTGATATACTCATGGCAGATGGACAGTAGCATGGGGAGGACATGGCACATATGGCACCCACTCATTTGTCCTGACATCTTCTCTTCCACTTCTCCTAGCACACGGTATCTGCTTCACGAAGCATGAGGTCTAACAGTACCTATGAGGCTGCTTTCATATCTTTAAGAAGACATGGCCGAGCAAACATTTCCCTTGATGCGTATCATCCTCTGGTTCCTCCTGTGAAAAAGGATTTCACCCTAGCACCGCGATGGCGTTATGGAATGAGGGATGAAACAGAGACATCCATCCAAAAGTAGACAATGTCTGGACTTTAGGCACTCCACTTAATCCCAAGAAAGGGAGCAGCTTTGAAAATGTAATGTTTGCAAGACTTATTTCTCTGAAGGATAGGAAATGACAACATTAACTAAACTGGTGGATGGCAATCATCCATTCCTTTCCTAAGTTCTGTTTCTGAATGACGTATGTCATTTCAAGAGAAGGAGGTGTTCTCCATTCGAATTCCCTTCCCATGTACAGTGTTGGTGATCGTAGACAATCCCTTGATCTTTTCTGAAACCTAGGGATTTTCTTTCATCGTGTGTGTGTGTGTGTGTGTGTGTGTGTGTGTGTGTTATATGAAGCCTACCTCTGAATCATTTTCTGCTAGATGGGAATTGGGTGCTGAGTGAAGTATTTGCCTTCCCCCCCTGTTCCATGTAAAAACTTCAGGTGTCTGCTGCATTCTTTACGCTCCTCGTGGGCATGCTTCCCATTTCTTTCCCCAGCTGATTGGTTTGGAGGCCTGGCTGGAAGTGAAACACTTGATGGACGTTGGAATTGTGTCTATGTGACAACCATACTCTTTGTGAATCTCTCAGCATGCAAATAGATCCAAACAATGTAAACAACGTGAAGGTCCCAACCTTTACAGAGGAGGCTGGTAAAAAGGCAGATTTGAACTGGACTTTATCAGAAGGTTCTCTCAGTTTTGAATGAGAAATTATGACAGAAAGAGAGGATCGCTGAGAATATCCAGATCTGAAAAGCAACTGGCTATGGTGACTGCTGTGTGATATGACCATTGACATGAAGAATTGATGCACCATGCAGGATTATGATCTATTCAGAGACAACAAAGAGAAAAGGAATGACTCTCTCAATATGGGAAAGCATCAGGCATTGCTGCCTACATTGGGAAAGGCACAGGAATTCAAAAGGTCTCCAAATTTTGCAGTCAGGGTGGGCACGAGTCCTGCCATCTCTTCTTGCCCTCATCCCATTGTATATTTATGGCCAATTCATCAGAGAGGATCATTGAGATTCTCTGTAATGAATTCACCGCTTCCAACTCTTTTGAGTCTTTCTTTCAGGCATGTAACAGCCCATACCTTCAACTCAATGTACCCTCTAGGGTCTAGTACAGTGCTTCTCAGAGGCAGAATATGGCCGCAAAGAGCTGGACAGATGTCGCAGACAGCAAACTGCTCATCTCTCAAAATTTAGGAGATCAAAGCCCGTCTGCACTCTAACTGTCTTCCCTTAAAATGCAAGAGTGCTAGCCATGTTCTGGAAGCATCATGGTGGTCAAGATGGCCACTTCTCTGGACCTCAGAGGGGTTATGTGTGAGTCAATCAACGTCCTCAGAAACCTGTTGTCATCATCGATCCAGAGAAGGCAGCTTTTGACACATGAGCATTCCCAGTGACACTGGAAAGCAGTGAGAGATAGACTCTTTGGCTTTGAAGAGGAAGATCAGCATTGTGCAGCAGGCTTCTTTCTCAGGATCTCAACTGAGGTCAAGCATCAATGAGATCACAAAGACATTTTCTCCTATACTTTAGAGCCCATTTGTCATCAACACATATCAACACTCTACTGTGCCACACGAACCAAAAAAGAAAGATAAACACATCAAGAATTTTGAGGAGTCGAATTTGATCTTGACAACTAGCTTCATGGACAAAAAGAAGAAAAGTATAAAATAAAATGCACCAAAAATATAGGAGTGTACTTCATATGTTTCAAAGGGCAAAACTGGTACTGGATTTCTTGATTATCTAGTCAAGGTGGAAGGTTTTGATAGTTTTATATTCCTGCAACTTCAGTGTGTCTTCCTTATCATCACCATCATCATCATCATCATGATCATGATCATCATCATGATCATCCTCATCATCCTCATCCATCATCATCATCAATCATATGAACACCATCATCATTGTCTTATGCCTTATCCTCCTCCCTGTCTACCACACAATTCTTTCCTCAGTTTACCTTTATGGACATTGCAGTTATTCCCACAAGTTTCCAGGTTGCTTTCATCATGAAATTCTTATCCTAACAACCTCAACTTCATGGCTTTACCGTACTGTTATCATGAGAGGAAACGCAGCAGAACCAACAAAAAGAGGCAGCTATCACCAATGAATTAAAATTCAATTTCATGTTTGTTATGGAGTGTTCTGTGTTTCTGTGTCTCTTGGGACACCATGCACTTTTATTTTCAGGAAAATCTGCAAAGGTTCCCCTTCAAATTTCATATTAGGTTACTATTATATAGGAGTCCAGATTGGTTCCACACATTCTTATTTTTCAGATTTTAGATCAAATGCTTTCTGCCAAACATATATGATCAACCTGCTATTTGCAGAGGCTCTCCATGAAATCAGACATGCTCAGATGGACCAGGAACCTGGAGATCTGACAAAAGAGTTGTGAACCTCACAGGGAGACATTTCTGATTCACACCAATTAAAGTCAGAATAGCACAACACTTCTCTCGCTTCTCGGTGCGCTAAGAAGCTACATTCAAGGGTGGACCCTGTTGCAATTGTCAGGAAGAGGACTGCCCCAAAGGGGTGGAAAGAAGTGCTGGGTGAATGGAGGTCAGGTGAAAAACCCTTGGATCATGAGGTGCTTGAAAAGTGAGCATCTTACATGTACCATCCTTCCAAAGGATTGAAACTGACGGTGGTTTGAACAGACAGTTTTGAATACCCTTCACACAAAAGAGGTCAGTCAATTGATACGTATGCAGTCGATGGTAATGTTTCTTTACCTTTTCACCAGCTGGAGAGGGGCATTCCCCAAAGAGACCTAATATGTCAAAGGACTGCAGAGTGATAGACTTGAGGATATGGGCAGGACCAAAGACATAATGGTCAGGAGAGTATCATCTTAGAAATTAGAGTTTGAGCAGTCACGAAGTCAAAGATGCTGACTTTTAGAAATGCCCAGTGTTAGCAAAAATCAGTGAGTCCAAAGACAGAGACTCAGTGCTTACCTTTTCTGCACAAAGAATAGGACGATCTCTGGCTTTCTGTCCTGTAACAGTAGAGAAATAAGAGTTATCAGGGATGCTAAGTTCTCCACACAACACTGTCTGCTTCGCCTTATGTGGATTACCTAGCAAACTCAACCTTTCCAACCAACATTTACCTGTTTATTCCTTCCTGTAGTTTTGCTTGTCTTATCATGACCCTTTCATTCCTGTTTGCTTCTACTAATGCTGCCAGTCTCTGTCCTTTAGACCATAACCTAAGTGGAAACAATTGTTTTGCCTTTGATATACTCATGGCAGATGGACAGTAGCATGGGGAGGACATGGCACATATGGCACCCACTCATTTGTCCTGACATCTTCTCTTCCACTTCTCCTAGCACACGGTATCTGCTTCACGAAGCATGAGGTCTAACAGTACCTATGAGGCTGCTTTCATATCTTTAAGAAGACATGGCCGAGCAAACATTTCCCTTGATGCGTATCATCCTCTGGTTCCTCCTGTGAAAAAGGATTTCACCCTAGCACCGCGATGGCGTTATGGAATGAGGGATGAAACAGAGACATCCATCCAAAAGTAGACAATGTCTGGACTTTAGGCACTCCACTTAATCCCAAGAAAGGGAGCAGCTTTGAAAATGTAATGTTTGCAAGACTTATTTCTCTGAAGGATAGGAAATGACAACATTAACTAAACTGGTGGATGGCAATCATCCATTCCTTTCCTAAGTTCTGTTTCTGAATGACGTATGTCATTTCAAGAGAAGGAGGTGTTCTCCATTCGAATTCCCTTCCCATGTACAGTGTTGGTGATCGTAGACAATCCCTTGATCTTTTCTGAAACCTAGGGATTTTCTTTCATCGTGTGTGTGTGTGTTTGTGTGTGTGTGTGTGTGTGTGTGTGTGTGTGTTATATGAAGCCTACCTCTGAATCATTTTCTGCTAGATGGGAATTGGGTGCTGAGTGAAGTATTTGCCTTCCCCCCCTGTTCCATGTAAAAACTTCAGGTGTCTGCTGCATTCTTTACGCTCCTCGTGGGCATGCTTCCCATTTCTTTCCCCAGCTGATTGGTTTGGAGGCCTGGCTGGAAGTGAAACACTTGATGGACGTTGGAATTGTGTCTATGTGACAACCATACTCTTTGTGAATCTCTCAGCATGCAAATAGATCCAAACAATGTAAACAACGTGAAGGTCCCAACCTTTACAGAGGAGGCTGGTAAAAAGGCAGATTTGAACTGGACTTTATCAGAAGGTTCTCTCAGTTTTGAATGAGAAATTATGACAGAAAGAGAGGATCGCTGAGAATATCCAGATCTGAAAAGCAACTGGCTATGGTGACTGCTGTGTGATATGACCATTGACATGAAGAATTGATGCACCATGCAGGATTATGATCTATTCAGAGACAACAAAGAGAAAAGGAATGACTCTCTCAATATGGGAAAGCATCAGGCATTGCTGCCTACATTGGGAAAGGCACAGGAATTCAAAAGGTCTCCAAATTTTGCAGTCAGGGTGGGCACGAGTCCTGCCATCTCTTCTTGCCCTCATCCCATTGTATATTTATGGCCAATTCATCAGAGAGGATCATTGAGATTCTCTGTAATGAATTCACCGCTTCCAACTCTTTTGAGTCTTTCTTTCAGGCATGTAACAGCCCATACCTTCAACTCAATGTACCCTTTGGGTCTAGTACAGTGATTCTCAGAGGCAGAATATGGCCTCAAAGAGCTGGACAGATGTCGCAGACAGCAAACTGCTCATCTCTCAAAATTTAGGAGATCAAAGCCCGTCTGCACTCTAACTGTCTTCCCTTAAAATGCAAGAGTGCTAGCCATGTTCTGGAAGCATCATGGTGGTCAAGATGGCCACTTCTCTGGACCTCAGAGGGGTTATGTGTGAGTCAATCAACGTCCTCAGAAACCTGTTGTCATCATCGATCCAGAGAAGGCAGCTTTTGACACATGAGCATTCCCAGTGACACTGGAAAGCAGTGAGAGATAGACTCTTTGGCTTTGAAGAGGAAGATCAGCATTGTGCAGCAGGCTTCTTTCTCAGGATCTCAACTGAGGTCAAGCATCAATGAGATCACAAAGACATTTTCTCCTATACTTTAGAGCCCATTTGTCATCAACACATATCAACACTCTACTGTGCCACACGAACCAAAAAAGAAAGATAAACACATCAAGAATTTTGAGGAGTCGAATTTGATCTTGACAACTAGCTTCATGGACAAAAAGAAGAAAAGTATAAAATAAAATGCACCAAAAATATAGGAGTGTACTTCATATGTTTCAAAGGGCAAAACTGGTACTGGATTTCTTGATTATCTAGTCAAGGTGGAAGGTTTTGATAGTTTTATATTCCTGCAACTTCAGTGTGTCTTCCTTATCATCACCATCATCATCATCATCATCATCATGATCATGATCATCATCATGATCATCCTCATCATCCTCATCCATCATCATCATCAATCATATGAACACCATCATCATTGTCTTATGCCTTATCCTCCTCCCTGTCTACCACACAATTCTTTCCTCAGTTTACCTTTATGGACATTGCAGTTATTCCCACAAGTTTCCAGGTTGCTTTCATCATGAAATTCTTATCCTAACAACCTCAACTTCATGGCTTTACCGTACTGTTATCATGAGAGGAAACGCAGCAGAACCAACAAAAAGAGGCAGCTATCACCAATGAATTAAAATTCAATTTCATGTTTGTTATGGAGTGTTCTGTGTTTCTGTGGCTCTTGGGACACCATGCACTTTTATTTTCAGGAAAATCTGCAAAGGTTCCCCTTCAAATTTCATATTAGGTTACTATTATATAGGAGTCCAGATTGGTTCCACACATTCTTAATTTTCAGATTTTAGATCAAATGCTTTCTGCCAAACATATATGATCAACCTGCTATTTGCAGAGGCTCTCCATGAAATCAGACATGCTCAGATGCACCAGGAACCTGGAGATCTGACAAAAGAGTTGTGAACCTCACAGGGAGACATTTCTGATTCACACCAATTAAAGTCAGAATAGCACAACACTTCTCTCGCTTCTCGGTGCGCTAAGAAGCTACATTCAAGGGTGGACCCTGTTGCAATTCTCAGGAAGAGGACTGCCCCAAAGGGGTGGAAAGAAGTGTTGGGTGAGTGGAGGTCAGGTGAAAAACCCTTGGATCATGAGGTGCTTGAAAAGAGAGCATCTTACATGTACCATCCTTCCAAAGGATTGAAACTGACGGTGGTTTGAACAGACAGTTTTGAATACCCTTCACACAAAAGAGGTCAGTCAATTGATACATATGCAGTCGATGGTAATGTTTCTTTACCTTTTCACCAGCTGGAGAGGGGCATTCCCCAAAGAGACCTAATATGTCAAAGGACTGCAGAGTGATAGACTTGAGGATATGGGCAGGACCAAAGACATAATGGTCAGGAGAGTATCATCTTAGAAATTAGAGTTTGAGCAGTCACGAAGTCAAAGATGCTGACTTTTAGAAATGCCCAGTGTTAGCAAAAATCAGTGAGTCCAAAGACAGAGACTCAGTGCTTACCTTTTCTGCACAAAGAATAGGACGATCTCTGGCTTTCTGTCCTGTAACAGTAGAGAAAGAAGAGTTATCAGGGATGCTAAGTTCTCCGCACAACACTGTCTGCTTCGCCTTATGCGGAGTACCTAGCAAACTCAACCTTTCCAACCAACATTTACCTGTTTATTCCTTCCTGTAGTTTTGCTTGTCTTATCATGACCCTTTCATTCCTGTTTGCTTCTACTAATGCTGCCAGTCTCTGTCCTTTAGACCATAACCTAAGTGGAAACAATTGTTTTGCCTTTGATATACTCGTGGCAGATGGACAGTAGCATGGGGAGGACATGGCACATATGGCTCCCACTCATTTGTCCTGACATCTTCTCTTCCACTTCTCCTAGCACACGGTATCTGCTTCACGAAGCATGAGGTCTAACAGTACCTATGAGGCTGCTTTCATATCTTTAAGAAGACATGGCCGAGCAAACATTTCCCTTGATGCGTATCATCCTCTGGTTCCTCCTGTGAAAAAGGTTTTCACCCTAGCACCGCGATGGCGTTATGGAATGAGGGATGAAACAGAGACATCCATCCAAAAGTAGACAATGTCTGGACTTTAGGCACTCCACTTAATCCCAAGAAAGGGAGCAGCTTTGAAAATGTAATGTTTGCAAGACTTATTTCTCTGAAGGATAGGAAATGACAACATTAACTAAACTGGTGGATGGCAATCATCCATTCCTTTCCTAAGTTCTTTTTCCGAATGACGTATGTCATTTCAAGAGAAGGAGGTGTTCTCCATTCGAATTCCCTTCCCATGTACAGTGTTGGTGATCGTAGACAATCCCTTGATCTTTTCTGAAACCTAGGGATTTTCTTTCATCGTGTGTGTGTGTGTGTGTGTGTGTGTGTGTGTGTGTGTTGTATGAAGCCTACCTCTGAATCATTTTCTGCTAGATGGGAATTGGGTGCTGAGTGAAGTATTTGCCTTCCCCCCCTGTTCCATGTAAAAACTTCAGGTGTCTGCTGCATTCTTTACGCTCCTCTAGGGCATGCTTCCCATTTCTTTCCCCAGCTGATTGGTTTGGAGGCCTGGCTGGAAGTGAAACACTTGATGGACGTTGGAATTGTGTCTATGTGACAACCATACTCTTTGTGAATCTCTCAGCATGCAAATAGATCCAAACAATGTAAACAACGTGAAGGTCCCAACCTTTACAGAGGAGGCTGGTAAAAAGGCAGATTTGAACTGGACTTTATCAGAAGGTTCTCTCAGTTTTGAATGAGAAATTATGACAGAAAGAGAGGATCGCTGAGAATATCCAGATCTGAAAAGCAACTGGCTATGGTGACTGCTGTGTGATATGACCATTGACATGAAGAATTGATGCACCATGTAGGATTATGATCTATTCAGAGACAACAAAGAGAAAAGGAATGACTCTCTCAATATGGGAAAGCATCAGGCATTGCTGCCTACATTGGGAAAGGCACAGGAATTCAAAAGGTCTCCAAATTTTGCAGTCAGGGTGGGCACGAGTCCTGCCATCTCTTCTTGCCCTCATCCCATTGTATATTTATGGCCAATTCATCAGAGAGGATCATTGAGATTCTCTGTAATGAATTCACCGCTTCCAACTCTTTTGAGTCTTTCTTTCAGGCATGTAACAGCCCATACCTTCAACTCAATGTACCCTCTAGGGTCTAGTACAGTGCTTCTCAGAGGCAGAATATGGCCGCAAAGAGCTGGACAGATGTCGCAGACAGCAAACTGCTCATCTCTCAAAATTTAGGAGATCAAAGCCCGTCTGCACTCTAACTGTCTTCCATTAAAATGCAAGAGTGCTAGCCATGTTCTGGAAGCATCATGGTGGTCAAGATGGCCACTTCTCTGGACCTCAGAGGGGTTATGTGTGAGTCAATCAACGTCCTCAGAAACCTGTTGTCATCATCGATCCAGAGAAGGCAGCTTTTGACACATGAGCATTCCCAGTGACACTGGAAAGCAGTGAGAGATAGACTCTTTGGCTTTGAAGAGGAAGATCAGCATTGTGCAGCAGGCTTCTTTCTCAGGATCTCAACTGAGGTCAAGCATCAATGAGATCACAAAGACATTTTCTCCTATACTTTAGAGCCCATTTGTCATCAACACATATCAACACTCTACTGTGCCACACGAACCAAAAAAGAAAGATAAACACATCAAGAATTTTGAGGAGTCGAATTTGATCTTGACAACTAGCTTCATGGACAAAAAGAAGAAAAGTATAAAATAAAATGCACCAAAAATATAGGAGTGTACTTCATATGTTTCAAAGGGCAAAACTGGTACTGGATTTCTTGATTATCTAGTCAAGGTGGAAGGTTTTGATAGTTTTATATTCCTGCAACTTCAGTGTGTCTTCCTTATCATCACCATCATCATCATCATCATGATCATCCTCATCATCCTCATCCATCATCATCATCAATCATATGAACACCATCATCATTGTCTTATGCCTTATCCTCCTCCCTGTCTACCACACAATTCTTTCCTCAGTTTACCTTTATGGACATTGCAGTTATTCCCACAAGTTTCCAGGTTGCTTTCATCATGAAATTCTTATCCTAACAACCTCAACTTCATGGCTTTACCGTACTGTTATCGTGAGAGGAAACGCAGCAGAACCAACAAAAAGAGGCAGCTATCACCAATGAATTAAAATTCAATTTCATGTTTGTTATGGAGTGTTCTGTGTTTCTGTGGCTCTTGGGACACCATGCACTTTTATTTTCAGGAAAATCTGCAAAGGTTCCCCTTCAAATTTCATATTAGGTTACTATTATATAGGAGTCCAGATTGGTTCCACACATTCTTATTTTTCAGATTTTAGATCAAATGCTTTCTGCCAAACATATATGATCAACCTGCTATTTGCAGAGGCTCTCCATGAAATCAGACATGCTCAGATGCACCAGGAACCTGGAGATCTGACAAAAGAGTTGTGAACCTCACAGGGAGACATTTCTGATTCACACCAATTAAAGTCAGAATAGCACAACACTTCTCTCGCTTCTCGGTGCGCTAAGAAGCTACATTCAAGGGTGGACCCTGTTGCAATTCTCAGGAAGAGGACTGCCCCAAAGGGGTGGAAAGAAGTGCTGGGTGAATGGAGGTCAGGTGAAAAACCCTTGGATCATGAGGTGCTTGAAAAGTGAGCATCTTACATGTACCATCCTTCCAAAGGATTGAAACTGACGGTGGTTTGAACAGACAGTTTTGAATACCCTTCACACAAAAGAGGTCAGTCAATTGATACGTATGCAGTCGATGGTAATGATTCTTTACCTTTTCACCAGCTGGAGAGGGGCATTCCCCAAAGAGACCTAATATGTCAAAGGACTGCAGAGTGATAGACTTGAGGATATGGGCAGGACCAAAGACATAATGGTCAGGAGAGTATCATCTTAGAAATTAGAGTTTGAGCAGTCACGAAGTCAAAGATGCTGACTTTTAGAAATGCCCAGTGTTAGCAAAAATCAGTGAGTCCAAAGACAGAGACTCAGTGCTTACCTTTTCTGCACAAAGAATAGGACGATCTCTGGCTTTCTGTCCTGTAACAGTAGAGAAATAAGAGTTATCAGGGATGCTAAGTTCTCCGCACAACACTGTCTGCTTCACCTTATGCGGAGTACCTAGCAAACTCAACCTTTCCAACCAACATTTACCTGTTTATTCCTTCCTGTAGTTTTGCTTGTCTTATCATGACCCTTTCATTCCTGTTTGCTTCTACTAATGCTGCCAGTCTCTGTCCTTTAGACCATAACCTAAGTGGAAACAATTGTTTTGCCTTTGATATACTCGTGGCAGATGGACAGTAGCATGGGGAGGACATGGCACATATGGCTCCCACTCATTTGTCCTGACATCTTCTCTTCCACTTCTCCTAGCACACGGTATCTGCTTCACGAAGCATGAGGTCTAACAGTACCTATGAGGCTGCTTTCATATCTTTAAGAAGACATGGCCGAGCAAACATTTCCCTTGATGCGTATCATCCTCTGGTTCCTCCTGTGAAAAAGGTTTTCACCCTAGAACCGCGATGGCGTTATGGAATGAGGGATGAAACAGAGACATCCATCCAAAAGTAGACAATGTCTGGACTTTAGGCACTCCACTTAATCCCAAGAAAGGGAGCAGCTTTGAAAATGTAATGTTTGCAAGACTTATTTCTCTGAAGGATAGGAAATGACAACATTAACTAAACTGGTGGATGGCAATCATCCATTCCTTTCCTAAGTTCTGTTTCCGAATGATGTATGTCATTTCAAGAGAAGGAGGTGTTCTCCATTCGAATTCCCTTCCCATGTACAGTGTTGGTGATCGTAGACAATCCCTTGATCTTTTCTGAAACCTAGGGATTTTCTTTCATCGTGTGAGTGTGTGTGTGTATGTGTGTGTGTGTGTGTGTGTGTGTTATATGAAGCCTACCTCTGAATCATTTTCTGCTAGATGGGAATTGGGTGCTGAGTGAAGTATTTGCCTTCCCCCCCTGTTCCATGTAAAAACTTCAGGTGTCTGCTGCATTCTTTACACTCCTCGTGGGCATGCTTCCCATTTCTTTCCCCAGCTGATTGGTTTGGAGGCCTGGCTGGAACTGAAACACTTGATGGACGTTGGAATTGTGTCTATGTGACAACCATACTCTTTGTGAATCTCTCAGCATGCAAATAGATCCAAACAATGTAAACAACGTGAAGGTCCCAACCTTTACAGAGGAGGCTGGTAAAAAGGCAGATTTGAACTGGACTTTATCAGAAGGTTCTCTCAGTTTTGAATGAGAAATTATGACAGAAAGAGAGGATCGCTGAGAATATCCAGATCTGAAAAGCAACTGGCTATGGTGACTGCTGTGTGATATGACCATTGACATGAAGAATTGATGCACCATGCAGGATTATGATCTATTCAGAGACAACAAAGAGAAAAGGAATGACTCTCTCAATATGGGAAAGCATCAGGCATTGCTGCCTACATTGGGAAAGGCACAGGAATTCAAAAGGTCTCCAAATTTTGCAGTCAGGGTGGGCACGAGTCCTGCCATCTCTTCTTGCCCTCATCCCATTGTATATTTATGGCCAATTCATCAGAGAGGATCATTGAGATTCTCTGTAATGAATTCACCGCTTCCAACTCTTTTGAGTCTTTCTTTCAGGCATGTAACAGCCCATACCTTCAACTCAATGTACCCTCTAGGGTCTAGTACAGTGCTTCTCAGAGGCAGAATATGGCCGCAAAGAGCTGGACAGATGTCGCAGACAGCAAACTGCTCATCTCTCAAAATTTAGGAGATCAAAGCCCGTCTGCACTCTAACTGTCTTCCATTAAAATGCAAGAGTGCTAGCCATGTTCTGGAAGCATCATGGTGGTCAAGATGGCCACTTCTCTGGACCTCAGAGGGGTTATGTGTGAGTCAATCAACGTCCTCAGAAACCTGTTGTCATCATCGATCCAGAGAAGGCAGCTTTTGACACATGAGCATTCCCAGTGACACTGGAAAGCAGTGAGAGATAGACTCTTTGGCTTTGAAGAGGAAGATCAGCATTGTGCAGCAGGCTTCTTTCTCAGGATCTCAACTGAGGTCAAGCATCAATGAGATCACAAAGACATTTTCTCCTATACTTTAGAGCCCATTTGTCATCAACACATATCAACACTCTACTGTGCCACACGAACCAAAAAAGAAAGATAAACACATCAAGAATTTTGAGGAGTCGAATTTGATCTTGACAACTAGCTTCATGGACAAAAAGAAGAAAAGTATAAAATAAAATGCACCAAAAATATAGGAGTGTACTTCATATGTTTCAAAGGGCAAAACTGGTACTGGATTTCTTGATTATCTAGTCAAGGTGGAAGGTTTTGATAGTTTTATATTCCTGCAACTTCAGTGTGTCTTCCTTATCATCATCACCATCATCATCATCATCATCATCATGATCATGATCATCATCATGATCATCCTCATCATCCTCATCCATCATCATCATCAATCATATGAACACCATCATCATTGTCTTATGCCTTATCCTCCTCCCTGTCTACCACACAATTCTTTCCTCAGTTTACCTTTATGGACATTGCAGTTATTCCCACAAGTTTCCAGGTTGCTTTCATCATGAAATTCTTATCCTAACAACCTCAACTTCATGGCTTTACCGTACTGTTATCATGAGAGGAAACGCAGCAGAACCAACAAAAAGAGGCAGCTATCACCAATGAATTAAAATTCAATTTCATGTTTGTTATGGAGTGTTCTGTGTTTCTGTGGCTCTTGGGACACCATGCACTTTTATTTTCAGGAAAATCTGCAAAGGTTCCCCTTCAAATTTCATATTAGGTTACTATTATATAGGAGTCCAGATTGGTTCCACACATTCTTATTTTTCAGATTTTAGATCAAATGCTTTCTGCCAAACATATATGATCAACCTGCTATTTGCAGAGGCTCTCCATGAAATCAGACATGCTCAGATGCACCAGGAACCTGGAGATCTGACAAAAGAGTTGTGAACCTCACAGGGAGACATTTCTGATTCACATCAATTAAAGTCAGAATAGCACAACACTTCTCTCGCTTCTCGGTGCGCTGAGAAGCTACATTCAAGGGTGGACCCTGTTGCAATTCTCAGGAAGAGGACTGCCCCAAAGGGGTGGAAAGAAGTGCAGGGTGAATGGAGGTCAGGTGAAAAACCCTTGGATCATGAGGTGCTTGAAAATTGAGCATCTTACATGTACCATCCTCCCAAAGGATTGAAACTGACGGTGGTTTGAACAGACAGTTTTGAATACCCTTCACACAAAAGAGGTCAGTCAATTGATACGTATGCAGTCGATGGTAATGTTTCTTTACCTTTTCACCAGCTGGAGAGTGGCATTCCCCAAAGAGACCTAATATGTCAAAGCACTGCAGAGTGATAGACTTGAGGATATGGGCAGAACCAAAGACATAATGGTCAGGAGAGTATCATCTTAGAAATTAGAGTTTGAGCAGTCACGAAGTCAAAGATGCTGACTTTTAGAAATGCCCAGTGTTAGCAAAAATCAGTGAGTCCAAAGACAGAGACTCAGTGCTTACCTTTTCTGCACAAAGAATAGGACGATCTCTGGCTTTCTGTCCTGTAACAGTAGAGAAATAAGAGTTATCAGGGATGCTAAGTTCTCCGCACAACACTGTCTGCTTCGCCTTATGCGGAGTACCTAGCAAACTCAACCTTTCCAACCAACATTTACCTGTTTATTCCTTCCTGTAGTTTTGCTTGTCTTATCATGACCCTTTCACTCCTGTTTGCTTCTACTAATGCTGCCAGTCTCTGTCCTTTAGACCATAACCTAAGTGGAAACAATTGTTTTGCCTTTGATATACTCGTGGCAGATGGACAGTAGCATGGGGAGGACATGGCACATATGGCTCCCACTCATTTGTCCTGACATCTTCTCTTCCACTTCTCCTAGCACACGGTATCTGCTTCACGAAGCATGAGGTCTAACAGTACCTATGAGGCTGCTTTCATATCTTTAAGAAGACATGGCCGAGCAAACATTTCCCTTGATGCGTATCATCCTCTGGTTCCTCCTGTGAAAAAGGTTTTCACCCTAGCACCGCGATGGCGTTATGGAATGAGGGATGAAACAGAGACATCCATCCAAAAGTAGACAATGTCTGGACTTTAGGCACTCCACTTAATCCCAAGAAAGGGAGCAGCTTTGAAAATGTAATGTTTGCAAGACTTATTTCTCTGAAGGATAGGAAATGACAACATTAACTAAACTGGTGGATGGCAATCATCCATTCCTTTCCTAAGTTCTGTTTCCGAATGACGTATGTCATTTCAAGAGAAGGAGGTGTTCTCCATTCGAATTCCCTTCCCATGTACAGTGTTGGTGATCGTAGACAATCCCTTGATCTTTTCTGAAACCTAGGGATTTTCTTTCATCGTGTGTGTGTGTGTGTGTGTGTGTGTGTGTGTGTGTGTGTTATATGAAGCCTACCTCTGAATCATTTTCTGCTAGATGGGAATTGGGTGCTGAGTGAAGTATTTGCCTTCCCCCCCTGTTCCATGTAAAAACTTCAGGTGTCTGCTGCATTCTTTACGCTCCTCGTGGGCATGCTTCCCATTTCTTTCCCCAGCTGATTGGTTTGGAGGCCTGGCTGGAAGTGAAACACTTGATGGACGTTGGAATTGTGTCTATGTGACAACCATACTCTTTGTGAATCTCTCAGCATGCAAATAGATCCAAACAATGTAAACAACGTGAAGGTCCCAACCTTTACAGAGGAGGCTGGTAAAAAGGCAGATTTGAACTGGACTTTATCAGAAGGTTCTCTCAGTTTTGAATGAGAAATTATGACAGAAAGAGAGGATCGCTGAGAATATCCAGATCTGAAAAGCAACTGGCTATGGTGACTGCTGTGTGATATGACCATTGACATGAAGAATTGATGCACCATGCAGGATTATGATCTATTCAGAGACAACAAAGAGAAAAGGAATGACTCTCTCAATATGGGAAAGCATCAGGCATTGCTGCCTACATTGGGAAAGGCACAGGAATTCAAAAGGTCTCCAAATTTTGCAGTCAGGGTGGGCACGAGTCCTGCCATCTCTTCTTGCCCTCATCCCATTGTATATTTATGGCCAATTCATCAGAGAGGATCATTGAGATTCTCTGTAATGAATTCACCGCTTCCAACTCTTTTGAGTCTTTCTTTCAGGCATGTAACAGCCCATACCTTCAACTCAATGTACCCTCTAGGGTCTAGTACAGTGCTTCTCAGAGGCAGAATATGGCCGCAAAGAGCTGGACAGATGTCGCAGACAGCAAACTGCTCATCTCTCAAAATTTAGGAGATCAAAGCCCGTCTGCACTCTAACTGTCTTCCATTAAAATGCAAGAGTGCTAGCCATGTTCTGGAAGCATCATGGTGGTCAAGATGGCCACTTCTCTGGACCTCAGAGGGGTTATGTGTGAGTCAATCAACGTCCTCAGAAACCTGTTGTCATCATCGATCCAGAGAAGGCAGCTTTTGACACATGAGCATTCCCAGTGACACTGGAAAGCAGTGAGAGATAGACTCTTTGGCTTTGAAGAGGAAGATCAGCATTGTGCAGCAGGCTTCTTTCTCAGGATCTCAACTGAGGTCAAGCATCAATGAGATCACAAAGACATTTTCTCCTATACTTTAGAGCCCATTTGTCATCAACACATATCAACACTCTACTGTGCCACACGAACCAAAAAAGAAAGATAAACACATCAAGAATTTTGAGGAGTCGAATTTGATCTTGACAACTAGCTTCATGGACAAAAAGAAGAAAAGTATAAAATAAAATGCACCAAAAATATAGGAGTGTACTTCATATGTTTCAAAGGGCAAAACTGGTACTGGATTTCTTGATTATCTAGTCAAGGTGGAAGGTTTTGATAGTTTTATATTCCTGCAACTTCAGTGTGTCTTCCTTATCATCACCATCATCATCATCATCATGATCATGACCATCATCATGATCATCCTCATCATCCTCATCCATCATCATCATCAATCATATGAACACCATCATCATTGTCTTATGCCTTATCCTCCTCCCTGTCTACCACACAATTCTTTCCTCAGTTTACCTTTATGGACATTGCAGTTATTCCCACAAGTTTCCAGGTGGCTTTCATCATGAAATTCTTATCCTAACAACCTCAACTTCATGGCTTTACCGTACTGTTATCATGAGAGGAAACGCAGCAGAACCCAGAAAAAGAGGCAGCTATCACCAATGAATTAAAATTCAATTTCATGTTTGTTATGGAGTGTTCTGTGTTTCTGTGGCTCTTGGGACACCATGCACTTTTATTTTCAGGAAAATCTGCAAAGGTTCCCCTTCAAATTTCATATTAGGTTACTATTATATAGGAGTCCAGATTGGTTCCACACATTCTCAATTTTCAGATTTTAGATCAAATGCTTTCTGCCAAACATATATGATCAACCTGCTATTTGCAGAGGCTCTCCATGAAATCAGACATGCTCAGATGCACCAGGAACCTGGAGATCTGACAAAAGAGTTGTGATCCTCACAGGGAGACATTTCTGATTCACACCAATTAAAGTCAGAATAGCACAACACTTCTCTCGCTTCTCGGTGCGCTAAGAAGCTACATTCAAGGGTGGACCCTGTTGCAATTCTCAGGAAGAGGACTGTCCCAAAGGGGTGGAAAGAAGTGCTGGGTGAATGGAGGTCAGGTGAAAAACCCTTGGATCATGAGGTGCTTGAAAAGAGAGCATCTTACATGTACCATCCTTCCAAAGGATTGAAACTGACGGTGGTTTGAACAGACAGTTTTGAATACCCTTCACACAAAAGAGGTCAGTCAATTGATACGTATGCAGTCGATGGTAATGTTTCTTTACCTTTTCACCAGCTGGAGAGGGGCATTCCCCAAAGAGACCTAATATGTCAAAGGACTGCAGAGTGATAGACTTGAGGATATGGGCAGGACCAAAGACATAATGGTCAGGAGAGTATCATCTTAGAAATTAGAGTTTGAGCAGTCACGAAGTCAAAGATGCTGACTTTTAGAAATGCCCAGTGTTAGCAAAAATCAGTGAGTCCAAAGACAGAGACTCAGTGCTTACCTTTTCTGCACAAAGAATAGGACGATCTCTGGCTTTCTGTCCTGTAACAGTAGAGAAATAAGAGTTATCAGGGATGCTAAGTTCTCCGCACAACACTGTCTGCTTCGCCTTATGTGGAGTACCTAGCAAACTCAACCTTTCCAACCAACATTTACCTGTTTATTCCTTCCTGTAGTTTTGCTTGTCTTATCATGACCCTTTCACTCCTGTTTGCTTCTACTAATGCTGCCAGTCTCTGTCCTTTAGACCATAACCTAAGTGGAAACAATTGTTTTGCCTTTGATATACTCGTGGCAGATGGACAGTAGCATGGGGAGGACATGGCACATATGGCTCCCACTCATTTGTCCTGACATCTTCTCTTCCACTTCTCCTAGCACACGGTATCTGCTTCACGAAGCATGAGGTCTAACAGTACCTATGAGGCTGCTTTCATATCTTTAAGAAGACATGGCCGAGCAAACATTTCCCTTGATGCGTATCATCCTCTGGTTCCTCCTGTGAAAAAGGTTTTCACCCCAGCACCGCGATGGCGTTATGGAATGAGGGATGAAACAGAGACATCCATCCAAAAGTAGACAATGTCTGGACTTTAGGCACTCCACTTAATCCCAAGAAAGGGAGCAGCTTTGAAAATGTAATGTTTGCAAGACTTATTTCTCTGAAGGATAGGAAATGACAACATTAACTAAACTGGTTCTGTTTAGTTCTGTTTAGTCTAAGTTCTGTTTCCGAATGACGTATGTCATTTCAAGAGAAGGAGGTGTTCTCCATTCGAATTCCCTTCCCATGTACAGTGTTGGTGATCGTAGACAATCCCTTGATCTTTTCTGAAACCTAGGGATTTTCTTTCATCGTGTGTGTGTGTGTGTGTGTGTGTGTGTGTGTGTGTGTGTTATATGAAGCCTACCTCTGAATCATTTTCTGCTAGATGGGAATTGGGTGCTGAGTGAAGTATTTGCCTTCCCCCCCTGTTCCATGTAAAAACTTCAGGTGTCTGCTGCATTCTTTACGCTCCTCGTGGGCATGCTTCCCATTTCTTTCCCCAGCTGATTGGTTTGGAGGCCTGGCTGGAAGTGAAACACTTGATGGACGTTGGAATTGTGTCTATGTGACAACCATACTCTTTGTGAATCTCTCAGCATGCAAATAGATCCAAACAATGTAAACAACGTGAAGGTCCCAACCTTTACAGAGGAGGCTGGTAAAAAGGCAGATTTGAACTGGACTTTATCAGAAGGTTCTCTCAGTTTTGAATGAGAAATTATGACAGAAAGAGAGGATCGCTGAGAATATCCAGATCTGAAAAGCAACTGGCTATGGTGACTGCTGTGTGATATGACCATTGACATGAAGAATTGATGCACCATGCAGGATTATGATCTATTCAGAGACAACAAAGAGAAAAGGAATGACTCTCTCAATATGGGAAAGCATCAGGCATTGCTGCCTACATTGGGAAAGGCACAGGAATTCAAAAGGTCTCCAAATTTTGCAGGCAGGGTGGGCACGAGTCCTGCCATCTCTTCTTGCCCTCATCCCATTGTATATTTATGGCCAATTCATCAGAGAGGATCATTGAGATTCTCTGTAATGAATTCACCGCTTCCAACTCTTTTGAGTCTTTCTTTCAGGCATGTAACAGCCCATACCTTCAACTCAATGTACCCTCTAGGGTCTAGTACAGTGCTTCTCAGAGGCAGAATATGGCCGCAAAGAGCTGGACAGATGTCGCAGACAGCAAACTGCTCATCTCTCAAAATTTAGGAGATCAAAGCCCGTCTGCACTCTAACTGTCTTCCATTAAAATGCAAGAGTGCTAGCCATGTTCTGGAAGCATCATGGTGGTCAAGATGGCCACTTCTCTGGACCTCAGAGGGGTTATGTGTGAGTCAATCAACGTCCTCAGAAACCTGTTGTCATCATCGATCCAGAGAAGGCAGCTTTTGACACATGAGCATTCCCAGTGACACTGGAAAGCAGTGAGAGATAGACTCTTTGGCTTTGAAGAGGAAGATCAGCATTGTGCAGCAGGCTTCTTTCTCAGGATCTCAACTGAGGTCAAGCATCAATGAGATCACAAAGACATTTTCTCCTATACTTTAGAGCCCATTTGTCATCAACACATATCAACACTCTACTGTGCCACACGAACCAAAAAAGAAAGATAAACACATCAAGAATTTTGAGGAGTCGAATTTGATCTTGACAACTAGCTTCATGGACAAAAAGAAGAAAAGTATAAAATAAAATGCACCAAAAATATAGGAGTGTACTTCATATGTTTCAAAGGGCAAAACTGGTACTGGATTTCTTGATTATCTAGTCAAGGTGGAAGGTTTTGATAGTTTTATATTCCTGCAACTTCAGTGTGTCTTCCTTATCATCACCATCATCATCATCATCATGATCATGACCATCATCATGATCATCCTCATCATCCTCATCCATCATCATCATCAATCATATGAACACCATCATCATTGTCTTATGCCTTATCCTCCTCCCTGTCTACCACACAATTCTTTCCTCAGTTTACCTTTATGGACATTGCAGTTATTCCCACAAGTTTCCAGGTGGCTTTCATCATGAAATTCTTATCCTAACAACCTCAACTTCATGGCTTTACCGTACTGTTATCATGAGAGGAAACGCAGCAGAACCCAGAAAAAGAGGCAGCTATCACCAATGAATTAAAATTCAATTTCATGTTTGTTATGGAGTGTTCTGTGTTTCTGTGGCTCTTGGGACACCATGCACTTTTATTTTCAGGAAAATCTGCAAAGGTTCCCCTTCAAATTTCATATTAGGTTACTATTATATAGGAGTCCAGATTGGTTCCACACATTCTCAATTTTCAGATTTTAGATCAAATGCTTTCTGCCAAACATATATGATCAACCTGCTATTTGCAGAGGCTCTCCATGAAATCAGACATGCTCAGATGCACCAGGAACCTGGAGATCTGACAAAAGAGTTGTGATCCTCACAGGGAGACATTTCTGATTCACACCAATTAAAGTCAGAATAGCACAACACTTCTCTCGCTTCTCGGTGCGCTAAGAAGCTACATTCAAGGGTGGACCCTGTTGCAATTCTCAGGAAGAGGACTGTCCCAAAGGGGTGGAAAGAAGTGCTGGGTGAATGGAGGTCAGGTGAAAAACCCTTGGATCATGAGGTGCTTGAAAAGAGAGCATCTTACATGTACCATCCTTCCAAAGGATTGAAACTGACGGTGGTTTGAACAGACAGTTTTGAATACCCTTCACACAAAAGAGGTCAGTCAATTGATACGTATGCAGTCGATGGTAATGTTTCTTTACCTTTTCACCAGCTGGAGAGGGGCATTCCCCAAAGAGACCTAATATGTCAAAGGACTGCAGAGTGATAGACTTGAGGATATGGGCAGGACCAAAGACATAATGGTCAGGAGAGTATCATCTTAGAAATTAGAGTTTGAGCAGTCACGAAGTCAAAGATGCTGACTTTTAGAAATGCCCAGTGTTAGCAAAAATCAGTGAGTCCAAAGACAGAGACTCAGTGCTTACCTTTTCTGCACAAAGAATAGGACGATCTCTGGCTTTCTGTCCTGTAACAGTAGAGAAATAAGAGTTATCAGGGATGCTAAGTTCTCCGCACAACACTGTCTGCTTCGCCTTATGTGGAGTACCTAGCAAACTCAACCTTTCCAACCAACATTTACCTGTTTATTCCTTCCTGTAGTTTTGCTTGTCTTATCATGACCCTTTCACTCCTGTTTGCTTCTACTAATGCTGCCAGTCTCTGTCCTTTAGACCATAACCTAAGTGGAAACAATTGTTTTGCCTTTGATATACTCGTGGCAGATGGACAGTAGCATGGGGAGGACATGGCACATATGGCTCCCACTCATTTGTCCTGACATCTTCTCTTCCACTTCTCCTAGCACACGGTATCTGCTTCACGAAGCATGAGGTCTAACAGTACCTATGAGGCTGCTTTCATATCTTTAAGAAGACATGGCCGAGCAAACATTTCCCTTGATGCGTATCATCCTCTGGTTCCTCCTGTGAAAAAGGTTTTCACCCCAGCACCGCGATGGCGTTATGGAATGAGGGATGAAACAGAGACATCCATCCAAAAGTAGACAATGTCTGGACTTTAGGCACTCCACTTAATCCCAAGAAAGGGAGCAGCTTTGAAAATGTAATGTTTGCAAGACTTATTTCTCTGAAGGATAGGAAATGACAACATTAACTAAACTGGTTCTGTTTAGTTCTGTTTAGTCTAAGTTCTGTTTCCGAATGACGTATGTCATTTCAAGAGAAGGAGGTGTTCTCCATTCGAATTCCCTTCCCATGTACAGTGTTGGTGATCGTAGACAATCCCTTGATCTTTTCTGAAACCTAGGGATTTTCTTTCATCGTGTGTGTGTGTGTGTGTGTGTGTGTGTGTGTGTTATATGAAGCCTACCTCTGAATCATTTTCTGCTAGATGGGAATTGGGTGCTGAGTGAAGTATTTGCCTTCCCCCCCTGTTCCATGTAAAAACTTCAGGTGTCTGCTGCATTCTTTACGCTCCTCGTGGGCATGCTTCCCATTTCTTTCCCCAGCTGATTGGTTTGGAGGCCTGGCTGGAAGTGAAACACTTGATGGACGTTGGAATTGTGTCTATGTGACAACCATACTCTTTGTGAATCTCTCAGCATGCAAATAGATCCAAACAATGTAAACAACGTGAAGGTCCCAACCTTTACAGAGGAGGCTGGTAAAAAGGCAGATTTGAACTGGACTTTATCAGAAGGTTCTCTCAGTTTTGAATGAGAAATTATGACAGAAAGAGAGGATGGCTGAGAAAATCCAGATCTGAAAAGCAACTGGCTATGGTGACTGCTGTGTGATATGACCATTGACATGAAGAATTGATGCACCATGCAGGATTCTGATCTATTCAGAGACAACAAAGAGAAAAGGAATGACTCTCTCAATATGGGAAAGCATCAGGCATTGCTGCCTACATTGGGAAAGGCAAAGGAATTCAAAAGGTCTCCAAATTTTGCAGGCAGGGTGGGCACGAGTCCTGCCATCTCTTCTTGCCCTCATCCCATTGTATATTTATGGCCAATTCATCAGAGAGGATCATTGAGATTCTCTGTAATGAATTCACCGCTTCCAACTCTTTTGAGTCTTTCTTTCAGGCATGTAACAGCCCATACCTTCAACTCAATGTACCCTCTAGGGTCTAGTACAGTGCTTCTCAGAGGCAGAATATGGCCGCAAAGAGCTGGACAGATGTCGCAGACAGCAAACTGCTCATCTCTCAAAATTTAGGAGATCAAAGCCCGTCTGCACTCTAACTGTCTTCCCTTAAAATGCAAGAGTGCTAGCCATGTTCTGGAAGCATCATGGTGGTCAAGATGGCCACTTCTCTGGACCTCAGAGGGGTTATGTGTGAGTCAATCAACGTCCTCAGAAACCTGTTGTCATCATCGATCCAGAGAAGGCAGCTTTTGACACATGAGCATTCCCAGTGACACTGGAAAGCAGTGAGAGATAGACTCTTTGGCTTTGAAGAGGAAGATCAGCATTGTGCAGCAGGCTTCTTTCTCAGGATCTCAACTGAGGTCAAGCATCAATGAGATCACAAAGACATTTTCTCCTATACTTTAGAGCCCATTTGTCATCAACACATATCAACACTCTACTGTGCCACACGAACCAAAAAAGAAAGATAAACACATCAAGAATTTTGAGGAGTCGAATTTGATCTTGACAACTAGCTTCATGGACAAAAAGAAGAAAAGTATAAAATAAAATGCACCAAAAATATAGGAGTGTACTTCATATGTTTCAAAGGGCAAAACTGGTACTGGATTTCTTGATTATCTAGTCAAGGTGGAAGGTTTTGATAGTTTTATATTCCTGCAACTTCAGTGTGTCTTCCTTATCATCACCATCATCATCATCATCATGATCATGATCATCATCATGATCATCCTCATCATCCTCATCCTCATCCATCATCATCATCGATCATATGAACACCATCATCATTGTCTTATGCCTTATCCTCCTCCCTGTCTACCACACAATTCTTTCCTCAGTTTACCTTTATGGACATTGCAGTTATTCCCACAAGTTTCCAGGTGGCTTTCATCATGAAATTCTTATCCTAACAACCTCAACTTCATGGCTTTACCGTACTGTTATCATGAGAGGAAACGCAGCAGAACCCAGAAAAAGAGGCAGCTATCACCAATGAATTAAAATTCAATTTCATGTTTGTTATGGAGTGTTCTGTGTTTCTGTGGCTCTTGGGACACCATGCACTTTTATTTTCAGGAAAATCTGCAAAAGTTCCCCTTCAAATTTCATATTAGGTTACTATTATATAGGAGTCCAGATTGGTTCCACACATTCTTAATTTTCAGATTTTAGATCAAATGCTTTCTGCCAAACATATATGATCAACCTGCTATTTGCAGAGGCTCTCCATGAAATCAGACATGCTCAGATGCACCAGGAACCTGGAGATCTGACAAAAGAGTTGTGAACCTCACAGGGAGACATTTCTGATTCACACCAATTAAAGTCAGAATAGCACAACACTTCTCTCGCTTCTCGGTGCGCTAAGAAGCTACATTCAAGGGTGGACCCTGTTGCAATTCTCAGGAAGAGGACTGCCCCAAAGGGGTGGAAAGAAGTGCTGGGTGAATGGAGGTCAGGTGAAAAACCCTTGGATCATGAGGTGCTTGAAAAGTGAGCATCTTACATGTACCATCCTTCCAAAGGATTGAAACTGACGGTGGTTTGAACAGACAGTTTTGAATACCCTTCACACAAAAGAGGTCAGTCAATTGATACGTATGCAGTCGATGGTAATGTTTCTTTACCTTTTCACCAGCTGGAGAGGGGCATTCCCCAAAGAGACCTAATATGTCAAAGGACTGCAGAGTGATAGACTTGAGGATATGGGCAGGACCAAAGACATAATGGTCAGGAGAGTATCATCTTAGAAATTAGAGTTTGAGCAGTCACGAAGTCAAAGATGCTGACTTTTAGAAATGCCCAGTGTTAGCAAAAATCAGTGAGTCCAAAGACAGAGACTCAGTGCTTACCTTTTCTGCACAAAGAATAGGACGATCTCTGGCTTTCTGTCCTGTAACAGTAGAGAAATAAGAGTTATCAGGGATGCTAAGTTCTCCGCACAACACTGTCTGCTTCGCCTTATGCGGAGTACCTAGCAAACTCAACCTTTCCAACCAACATTTACCTGTTTATTCCTTCCTGTAGTTTTGCTTGTCTTATCATGACCCTTTCACTCCTGTTTGCTTCTACTAATGCTGCCAGTCTCTGTCCTTTAGACCATAACCTAAGTGGAAACAATTGTTTTGCCTTTGATATACTCGTGGCAGATGGACAGTAGCATGGGGAGGACATGGCACATATGGCTCCCACTCATTTGTCCTGACATCTTCTCTTCCACTTCTCCTAGCACACGGTATCTGCTTCACGAAGCATGAGGTCTAACAGTACCTATGAGGCTGCTTTCATATCTTTAAGAAGACATGGCCGAGCAAACATTTCCCTTGATGCGTATCATCCTCTGGTTCCTCCTGTGAAAAAGGTTTTCACCCTAGCACCGCGATGGCGTTATGGAATGAGGGATGAAACAGAGACATCCATCCAAAAGTAGACAATGTCTGGACTTTAGGCACTCCACTTAATCCCAAGAAAGGGAGCAGCTTTGAAAATGTAATGTTTGCAAGACTTATTTCTCTGAAGGATAGGAAATGACAACATTAACTAAACTGGTTCTGTTTAGTTCTGTTTAGTCTAAGTTCTGTTTCCGAATGACGTATGTCATTTCAAGAGAAGGAGGTGTTCTCCATTCGAATTCCCTTCCCATGTACAGTGTTGGTGATCGTAGACAATCCCTTGATCTTTTCTGAAACCTAGGGATTTTCTTTCATCGTGTGTGTGTGTGTGTGTGTGTGTGTGTGTGTGTGTGTGTGTTATATGAAGCCTACCTCTGAATCATTTTCTGCTAGATGGGAATTGGGTGCTGAGTGAAGTATTTGCCTTCCCCCCCTGTTCCATGTAAAAACTTCAGGTGTCTGCTGCATTCTTTACGCTCCTCGTGGGCATGCTTCCCATTTCTTTCCCCAGCTGATTGGTTTGGAGGCCTGGCTGGAAGTGAAACACTTGATGGACGTTGGAATTGTGTCTATGTGACAACCATACTCTTTGTGAATCTCTCAGCATGCAAATAGATCCAAACAATGTAAACAACGTGAAGGTCCCAACCTTTACAGAGGAGGCTGGTAAAAAGGCAGATTTGAACTGGACTTTATCAGAAGGTTCTCTCAGTTTTGAATGAGAAATTATGACAGAAAGAGAGGATCGCTGAGAATATCCAGATCTGAAAAGCAACTGGCTATGGTGACTGCTGTGTGATATGACCATTGACATGAAGAATTGATGCACCATGCAGGATTATGATCTATTCAGAGACAACAAAGAGAAAAGGAATGACTCTCTCAATATGGGAAAGCATCAGGCATTGCTGCCTACATTGGGAAAGGCACAGGAATTCAAAAGGTCTCCAAATTTTGCAGGCAGGGTGGGCACGAGTCCTGCCATCTCTTCTTGCCCTCATCCCATTGTATATTTATGGCCAATTCATCAGAGAGGATCATTGAGATTCTCTGTAATGAATTCACCGCTTCCAACTCTTTTGAGTCTTTCTTTCAGGCATGTAACAGCCCATACCTTCAACTCAATGTACCCTCTAGGGTCTAGTACAGTGCTTCTCAGAGGCAGAATATGGCCGCAAAGAGCTGGACAGATGTCGCAGACAGCAAACTGCTCATCTCTCAAAATTTAGGAGATCAAAGCCCGTCTGCACTCTAACTGTCTTCCCTTAAAATGCAAGAGTGCTAGCCATGTTCTGGAAGCATCATGGTGGTCAAGATGGCCACTTCTCTGGACCTCAGAGGGGTTATGTGTGAGTCAATCAACGTCCTCAGAAACCTGTTGTCATCATCGATCCAGAGAAGGCAGCTTTTGACACATGAGCATTCCCAGTGACACTGGAAAGCAGTGAGAGATAGACTCTTTGGCTTTGAAGAGGAAGATCAGCATTGTGCAGCAGGCTTCTTTCTCAGGATCTCAACTGAGGTCAAGCATCAATGAGATCACAAAGACATTTTCTCCTATACTTTAGAGCCCATTTGTCATCAACACATATCAACACTCTACTGTGCCACACGAACCAAAAAAGAAAGATAAACACATCAAGAATTTTGAGGAGTCGAATTTGATCTTGACAACTAGCTTCATGGACAAAAAGAAGAAAAGTATAAAATAAAATGCACCAAAAATATAGGAGTGTACTTCATATGTTTCAAAGGGCAAAACTGGTACTGGATTTCTTGATTATCTAGTCAAGGTGGAAGGTTTTGATAGTTTTATATTCCTGCAACTTCAGTGTGTCTTCCTTATCATCACCATCATCATCATCATCATGATCATCCTCATCATCCTCATCCATCATCATCATCAATCATATGAACACCATCATCATTGTCTTATGCCTTATCCTCCTCCCTGTCTACCACACAATTCTTTCCTCAGTTTACCTTTATGGACATTGCAGTTATTCCCACAAGTTTCCAGGTGGCTTTCATCATGAAATTCTTATCCTAACAACCTCAACTTCATGGCTTTACCGTACTGTTATCATGAGAGGAAACGCAGCAGAACCAACAAAAAGAGGCAGCTATCACCAATGAATTAAAATTCAATTTCATGTTTGTTATGGAGTGTTCTGTGTTTCTGTGGCTCTTGGGACACCATGCACTTTTATTTTCAGGAAAATCTGCAAAGGTTCCCCTTCAAATTTCATATTAGGTTACTATTATATAGGAGTCCAGATTGGTTCCACACATTCTTAATTTTCAGATTTTAGATCAAATGCTTTCTGCCAAACATATATGATCAACCTGCTATTTGCAGAGGCTCTCCATGAAATCAGACATGCTCAGATGCACCAGGAACCTGGAGATCTGACAAAAGAGTTGTGAACCTCACAGGGAGACATTTCTGATTCACACCAATTAAAGTCAGAATAGCACAACACTTCTCTCGCTTCTCGGTGCGCTAAGAAGCTACATTCAAGGGTGGACCCTGTTGCAATTCTCAGGAAGAGGACTGCCCCAAAGGGGTGGAAAGAAGTGCTGGGTGAATGGAGGTCAGGTGAAAAACCCTTGGATCATGAGGTGCTTGAAAAGTGAGCATCTTACATGTACCATCCTTCCAAAGGATTGAAACTGACGGTGGTTTGAACAGACAGTTTTGAATACCCTTCACACAAAAGAGGTCAGTCAATTGATACGTATGCAGTCGATGGTAATGTTTCTTTACCTTTTCACCAGCTGGAGAGGGGCATTCCCCAAAGAGACCTAATATGTCAAAGGAGTGCAGAGTGATAGACTTGAGGATATGGGCAGGACCAAAGACATAATGGTCAGGAGAGTATCATCTTAGAAATTAGAGTTTGAGCAGTCACGAAGTCAAAGATGCTGACTTTTAGAAATGCCCAGTGTTAGCAAAAATCAGTGAGTCCAAAGACAGAGACTCAGTGCTTACCTTTTCTGCACAAAGAATAGGACGATCTCTGGCTTTCTGTCCTGTAACAGTAGAGAAATAAGAGTTATCAGGGATGCTAAGTTCTCCTCACAACACTGTCTGCTTCGCCTTATGCAGAGTACCTAGCAAACTCAACCTTTCCAACCAACATTTACCTGTTTATTCCTTCCTGTAGTTTTGCTTGTCTTATCATGACCCTTTCATTCCTGTTTGCTTCTACTAATGCTGCCAGTCTCTGTCCTTTAGACCATAACCTAAGTGGAAACAATTGTTTTGCCTTTGATATACTCGTGGCAGATGGACAGTAGCATGGGGAGGACATGGCACATATGGCTCCCACTCATTTGTCCTGACATCTTCTCTTCCACTTCTCCTAGCACACGGTATCTGCTTCACGAAGCATGAGGTCTAACAGTACCTATGAGGCTGCTTTCATATCTTTAAGAAGACATGGCCGAGCAAACATTTCCCTTGATGCGTATCATTCTCTGGTTCCTCCTGTGAAAAAGGTTTTCACCCTAGCACCGCGATGGCGTTATGGAATGAGGGATGAAACAGAGACATCCATCCAAAAGTAGACAATGTCTGGACTTTAGGCACTCCACTTAATCCCAAGAAAGGGAGCAGCTTTGAAAATGTAATGTTTGCAAGACTTATTTCTCTGAAGGATAGGAAATGACAACATTAACTAAACTGGTGGATGGCAATCATCCATTCCTTTCCTAAGTTCTGTTTCCGAATGACGTATGTCATTTCAAGAGAAGGAGGTGTTCTCCATTCGAATTCCCTTCCCATGTACAGTGTTGGTGATCGTAGACAATCCCTTGATCTTTTCTGAAACCTAGGGATTTTCTTTCATCGTGTGTGTGTGTGTGTGTGTGTGTGTGTGTGTGTGTTATATGAAGCCTACCTCTGAATCATTTTCTGCTAGATGGGAATTGGGTGCTGAGTGAAGTATTTGCCTTCCCCCCCTGTTCCATGTAAAAACTTCAGGTGTCTGCTGCATTCTTTACGCTCCTCGTGGGCATGCTTCCCATTTCTTTCCCCAGCTGATTGGTTTGGAGGCCTGGCTGGAAGTGAAACACTTGATGGACGTTGGAATTGTGTCTATGTGACAACCATACTCTTTGTGAATCTCTCAGCATGCAAATAGATCCAAACAATGTAAACAACGTGAAGGTCCCAACCTTTACAGAGGAGGCTGGTAAAAAGGCAGATTTGAACTGGACTTTATCAGAAGGTTCTCTCAGTTTTGAATGAGAAATTATGACAGAAAGAGAGGATGGCTGAGAATATCCAGATCTGAAAAGCAACTGGCTATGGTGACTGCTGTGTGATATGACCATTGACATGAAGAATTGATGCACCATGCAGGATTATGATCTATTCAGAGACAACAAAGAGAAAAGGAATGACTCTCTCAATATGGGAAAGCATCAGGCATTGCTGCCTACATTGGGAAAGGCACAGGAATTCAAAAGGTCTCCAAATTTTGCAGGCAGGGTGGGCACGAGTCCTGCCATCTCTTCTTGCCCTCATCCCATTGTATATTTATGGCCAATTCATCAGAGAGGATCATTGAGATTCTCTGTAATGAATTCACCGCTTCCAACTCTTTTGAGTCTTTCTTTCAGGCATGTAACAGCCCATACCTTCAACTCAATGTACCCTCTAGGGTCTAGTACAGTGCTTCTCAGAGGCAGAATATGGCCACAAAGAGCTGGACAGATGTCGCAGACAGCAAACTGCTCATCTCTCAAAATTTAGGAGATCAAAGCCCGTCTGCACTCTAACTGTCTTCCCTTAAAATGCAAGAGTGCTAGCCATGTTCTGGAAGCATCATGGTGGTCAAGATGGCCACTTCTCTGGACCTCAGAGGGGTTATGTGTGAGTCAATCAACGTCCTCAGAAACCTGTTGTCATCATCGATCCAGAGAAGGCAGCTTTTGACACATGAGCATTCCCAGTGACACTGGAAAGCAGTGAGAGATAGACTCTTTGGCTTTGAAGAGGAAGATCAGCATTGTGCAGCAGGCTTCTTTCTCAGGATCTCAACTGAGGTCAAGCATCAATGAGATCACAAAGACATTTTCTCCTATACTTTAGAGCCCATTTGTCATCAACACATATCAACACTCTACTGTGCCACACGAACCAAAAAAGAAAGATAAACACATCAAGAATTTTGAGGAGTCGAATTTGATCTTGACAACTAGCTTCATGGACAAAAAGAAGAAAAGTATAAAATAAAATGCACCAAAAATATAGGAGTGTACTTCATATGTTTCAAAGGGCAAAACTGGTACTGGATTTCTTGATTATCTAGTCAAGGTGGAAGGTTTTGATAGTTTTATATTCCTGCAACTTCAGTGTGTCTTCCTTATCATCACCATCATCATCATCATCATCATCATGACCATCATCATGATCATCCTCATCATCCTCATCCATCATCATCATCAATCATATGAACACCATCATCATTGTCTTATGCCTTATCCTCCTCCCTGTCTACCACACAATTCTTTCCTCAGTTTACCTTTATGGACATTGCAGTTATTCCCACAAGTTTCCAGGTGGCTTTCATCATGAAATTCTTATCCTAACAACCTCAACTTCATGGCTTTACCGTACTGTTATCATGAGAGGAAACGCAGCAGAACCAACAAAAAGAGGCAGCTATCACCAATGAATTAAAATTCAATTTCATGTTTGTTATGGAGTGTTCTGTGTTTCTGTGGCTCTTGGGACACCATGCACTTTTATTTTCAGGAAAATCTGCAAAGGTTCCCCTTCAAATTTCATATTAGGTTACTATTATATAGGAGTCCAGATTGGTTCCACACATTCTCAATTTTCAGATTTTAGATCAAATGCTTTCTGCCAAACATATATGATCAACCTGCTATTTGCAGAGGCTCTCCATGAAATCAGACATGCTCAGATGCACCAGGAACCTGGAGATCTGACAAAAGAGTTGTGATCCTCACAGGGAGACATTTCTGATTCACACCAATTAAAGTCAGAATAGCACAACACTTCTCTCGCTTCTCGGTGCGCTAAGAAGCTACATTCAAGGGTGGACCCTGTTGCAATTCTCAGGAAGAGGACTGTCCCAAAGGGGTGGAAAGAAGTGCTGGGTGAATGGAGGTCAGGTGAAAAACCCTTGGATCATGAGGTGCTTGAAAAGAGAGCATCTTACATGTACCATCCTTCCAAAGGATTGAAACTGACGGTGGTTTGAACAGACAGTTTTGAATACCCTTCACACAAAAGAGGTCAGTCAATTGATACGTATGCAGTCGATGGTAATGTTTCTTTACCTTTTCACCAGCTGGAGAGAGGCATTCCCCAAAGAGACCTAATATGTCAAAGGACTGCAGAGTGATAGACTTGAGGATATGGGCAGGACCAAAGACATAATGGTCAGGAGAGTATCATCTTAGAAATTAGAGTTTGAGCAGTCACGAAGTCAAAGATGCTGACTTTTAGAAATGCCCAGTGTTAGCAAAAATCAGTGAGTCCAAAGACAGAGACTCAGTGCTTACCTTTTCTGCACAAAGAATAGGACGATCTCTGGCTTTCTGTCCTGTAACAGTAGAGAAATAAGAGTTATCATGGATGCTAAGTTCTCCGCACAACACTGTCTGCTTCGCCTTATGTGGAGTACCTAGCAAACTCAACCTTTCCAACCAACATTTACCTGTTTATTCCTTCCTGTAGTTTTGCTTGTCTTATCATGACCCTTTCATTCCTGTTTGCTTCTACTAATGCTGCCAGTCTCTGTCCTTTAGACCATAACCTAAGTGGAAACAATTGTTTTGCCTTTGATATACTCATGGCAGATGGACAGTAGCATGGGGAGGACATGGCACATATGGCTCCCACTCATTTGTCCTGACATCTTCTCTTCCACTTCTCCTAGCACACGGTATCTGCTTCACGAAGCATGAGGTCTAACAGTACCTATGAGGCTGCTTTCATATCTTTAAGAAGACATGGCCGAGCAAACATTTCCCTTGATGCGTATCATCCTCTGGTTCCTCCTGTGAAAAAGGTTTTCACCCTAGCACCGCGATGGCATTATGGAATGAGGGATGAAACAGAGACATCCATCCAAAAGTAGACAATGTCTGGACTTTAGGCACTCCACTTAATCCCAAGAAAGGGAGCAGCTTTGAAAATGTAATGTTTGCAAGACTTATTTCTCTGAAGGATAGGAAATGACAACATTAACTAAACTGGTGGATGGCAATCATCCATTCCTTTCCTAAGTTCTGTTTCCGAATGATGTATGTCATTTCAAGAGAAGGAGGTGTTCTCCATTCGAATTCCCTTCCCATGTACAGTGTTGGTGATCGTAGACAATCCCTTGATCTTTTCTGAAACCTAGGGATTTTCTTTCATCGTGTGTGTGTGTGTGTGTGTGTGTGTGTGTTATATGAAGCCTACCTCTGAATCATTTTCTGCTAGATGGGAATTGGGTGCTGAGTGAAGTATTTGCCTTCCCCCCCTGTTCCATGTAAAAACTTCAGGTGTCTGCTGCATTCTTTACGCTCCTCGTGGGCATGCTTCCCATTTCTTTCCCCAGCTGATTGGTTTGGAGGCCTGGCTGGAACTGAAACACTTGATGGACGTTGGAATTGTGTCTATGTGACAACCATACTCTTTGTGAATCTCTCAGCATGCAAATAGATCCAAACAATGTAAACAACGTGAAGGTCCCAACCTTTACAGAGGAGGCTGGTAAAAAGGCAGATTTGAGCTGGACTTTATCAGAAGGTTCTCTCAGTTTTGAATGAGAAATTATGACAGAAAGAGAGGATGGCTGAGAATATCCAGATCTGAAAAGCAACTGGCTATGGTGACTGCTGTGTGATATGACCATTGACATGAAGAATTGATGCACCATGCAGGATTATGATCTATTCAGAGACAACAAAGAGAAAAGGAATGACTCTCTCAATATGGGAAAGCATCAGGCATTGCTGCCTACATTGGGAAAGGCACAGGAATTCAAAAGGTCTCCAAATTTTGCAGGCAGGGTGGGCACGAGTCCTGCCATCTCTTCTTGCCCTCATCCCATTGTATATTTATGGCCAATTCATCAGAGAGGATCATTGAGATTCTCTGTAATGAATTCACCGCTTCCAACTCTTTTGAGTCTTTCTTTCAGGCATGTAACAGCCCATACCTTCAACTCAATGTACCCTCTAGGGTCTAGTACAGTGCTTCTCAGAGGCAGAATATGGCCGCAAAGAGCTGGACAGATGTCGCAGACAGCAAACTGCTCATCTCTCAAAATTTAGGAGATCAAAGCCCGTCTGCACTCTAACTGTCTTCCCTTAAAATGCAAGAGTGCTAGCCATGTTCTGGAAGCATCATGGTGGTCAAGATGGCCACTTCTCTGGACCTCAGAGGGGTTATGTGTGAGTCAATCAACGTCCTCAGAAACCTGTTGTCATCATCGATCCAGAGAAGGCAGCTTTTGACACATGAGCATTCCCAGTGACACTGGAAAGCAGTGAGAGATAGACTCTTTGGCTTTGAAGAGGAAGATCAGCATTGTGCAGCAGGCTTCTTTCTCAGGATCTCAACTGAGGTCAAGCATCAATGAGATCACAAAGACATTTTCTCCTATACTTTAGAGCCCATTTGTCATCAACACATATCAACACTCTACTGTGCCACACGAACCAAAAAAGAAAGATAAACACATCAAGAATTTTGAGGAGTCGAATTTGATCTTGACAACTAGCTTCATGGACAAAAAGAAGAAAAGTATAAAATAAAATGCACCAAAAATATAGGAGTGTACTTCATATGTTTCAAAGGGCAAAACTGGTACTGGATTTCTTGATTATCTAGTCAAGGTGGAAGGTTTTGATAGTTTTATATTCCTGCAACTTCAGTGTGTCTTCCTTATCATCACCATCATCATCATCATCATGATCATGATCATCATCATGATCATCCTCATCATCCTCATCCTCATCCATCATCATCATCGATCATATGAACACCATCATCATTGTCTTATGCCTTATCCTCCTCCCTGTCTACCACACAATTCTTTCCTCAGTTTACCTTTATGGACATTGCAGTTATTCCCACAAGTTTCCAGGTGGCTTTCATCATGAAATTCTTATCCTAACAACCTCAACTTCATGGCTTTACCGTACTGTTATCATGAGAGGAAACGCAGCAGAACCAACAAAAAGAGGCAGCTATCACCAATGAATTAAAATTCAATTTCATGTTTGTTATGGAGTGTTCTGTGTTTCTGTGGCTCTTGGGACACCATGCACTTTTATTTTCAGGAAAATCTGCAAAGGTTCCCCTTCAAATTTCATATTAGGTTACTATTATATAGGAGTCCAGATTGGTTCCACACATTCTTAATTTTCAGATTTTAGATCAAATGCTTTCTGCCAAACATATATGATCAACCTGCTATTTGCAGAGGCTCTCCATGAAATCAGACATGCTCAGATGCACCAGGAACCTGGAGATCTGACAAAAGAGTTGTGAACCTCACAGGGAGACATTTCTGATTCACACCAATTAAAGTCAGAATAGCACAACACTTCTCTCGCTTCTCGGTGCGCTAAGAAGCTACATTCAAGGGTGGACCCTGTTGCAATTCTCAGGAAGAGGACTGCCCCAAAGGGGTGGAAAGAAGTGCTGGGTGAATGGAGGTCAGGTGAAAAACCCTTGGATCATGAGGTGCTTGAAAAGTGAGCATCTTACATGTACCATCCTTCCAAAGGATTGAAACTGACGGTGGTTTGAACAGACAGTTTTGAATACCCTTCACACAAAAGAGGTCAGTCAATTGATACGTATGCAGTCGATGGTAATGTTTCTTTACCTTTTCACCAGCTGGAGAGGGGCATTCCCCAAAGAGACCTAATATGTCAAAGGAGTGCAGAGTGATAGACTTGAGGATATGGGCAGGACCAAAGACATAATGGTCAGGAGAGTATCATCTTAGAAATTAGAGTTTGAGCAGTCACGAAGTCAAAGATGCTGACTTTTAGAAATGCCCAGTGTTAGCAAAAATCAGTGAGTCCAAAGACAGAGACTCAGTGCTTACCTTTTCTGCACAAAGAATAGGACGATCTCTGGCTTTCTGTCCTGTAACAGTAGAGAAATAAGAGTTATCAGGGATGCTAAGTTCTCCGCACAACACTGTCTGCTTCGCCTTATGTGGAGTACCTAGCAAACTCAACCTTTCCAACCAACATTTACCTGTTTATTCCTTCCTGTAGTTTTGCTTGTCTTATCATGACCCTTTCATTCCTGTTTGCTTCTACTAATGCTGCCAGTCTCTGTCCTTTAGACCATAACCTAAGTGGAAACAATTGTTTTCCCTTTGATATACTCGTGGCAGATGGACAGTAGCATGGGGAGGACATGGCACATATGGCTCCCACTCATTTGTCCTGACATCTTCTCTTCCACTTCTCCTAGCACACGGTATCTGCTTCACGAAGCATGAGGTCTAACAGTACCTATGAGGCTGCTTTCATATCTTTAAGAAGACATGGCCGAGCAAACATTTCCCTTGATGCGTATCATCCTCTGGTTCTTCCTGTGAAAAAGGTTTTCACCCTAGCACCGCGATGGCGTTATGGAATGAGGGATGAAACAGAGACATCCATCCAAAAGTAGACAATGTCTGGACTTTAGGCACTCCACTTAATCCCAAGAAAGGGAGCAGCTTTGAAAATGTAATGTTTGCAAGACTTATTTCTCTGAAGGATAGGAAATGACAACATTAACTAAACTGGTGGATGGCAATCATCCATTCCTTTCCTAAGTTCTGTTTCCGAATGACGTATGTCATTTCAAGAGAAGGAGGTGTTCTCCATTCGAATTCCCTTCCCATGTACAGTGTTGGTGATCGTAGACAATCCCTTGATCTTTTCTGAAACCTAGGGATTTTCTTTCATCGTGTGTGTGTGTGTGTGTGTGTGTGTGTGTGTGTGTGTGTGTGTTATATGAAGCCTACCTCTGAATCATTTTCTGCTAGATGGGAATTGGGTGCTGAGTGAAGTATTTGCCTTCCCCCCCTGTTCCATGTAAAAACTTCAGGTGTCTGCTGCATTCTTTACGCTCCTCGTGGGCATGCTTCCCATTTCTTTCCCCAGCTGATTGGTTTGGAGGCCTGGCTGGAACTGAAACACTTGATGGACGTTGGAATTGTGTCTATGTGACAACCATACTCTTTGTGAATCTCTCAGCATGCAAATAGATCCAAACAATGTAAACAACGTGAAGGTCCCAACCTTTACAGAGGAGGCTGGTAAAAAGGCAGATTTGAACTGGACTTTATCAGAAGGTTCTCTCAGTTTTGAATGAGAAATTATGACAGAAAGAGAGGATCGCTGAGAATATCCAGATCTGAAAAGCAACTGGCTATGGTGACTGCTGTGTGATATGACCATTGACATGAAGAATTGATGCACCATGCAGGATTATGATCTATTCAGAGACAACAAAGAGAAAAGGAATGACTCTCTCAATATGGGAAAGCATCAGGCATTGCTGCCTACATTGGCAAAGGCACAGGAATTCAAAAGGTCTCCAAATTTTGCAGGCAGGGTGGGCACGAGTCCTGCCATCTCTTCTTGCCCTCATCCCATTGTATATTTATGGCCAATTCATCAGAGAGGATCATTGAGATTCTCTGTAATGAATTCACCGCTTCCAACTCTTTTGAGTCTTTCTTTCAGGCATGTAACAGCCCATACCTTCAACTCAATGTACCCTCTAGGGTCTAGTACAGTGCTTCTCAGAGGCAGAATATGGCCGCAAAGAGCTGGACAGATGTCGCAGACAGCAAACTGCTCATCTCTCAAAATTTAGGAGATCAAAGCCCGTCTGCACTCTAACTGTCTTCCCTTAAAATGCAAGAGTGCTAGCCATGTTCTGGAAGCATCATGGTGGTCAAGATGGCCACTTCTCTGGACCTCAGAGGGGTTATGTGTGAGTCAATCAACGTCCTCAGAAACCTGTTGTCATCATCGATCCAGAGAAGGCAGCTTTTGACACATGAGCATTCCCAGTGACACTGGAAAGCAGTGAGAGATAGACTCTTTGGCTTTGAAGAGGAAGATCAGCATTGTGCAGCAGGCTTCTTTCTCAGGATCTCAACTGAGGTCAAGCATCAATGAGATCACAAAGACATTTTCTCCTATACTTTAGAGCCCATTTGTCATCAACACATATCAACACTCTACTGTGCCACACGAACCAAAAAAGAAAGATAAACACATCAAGAATTTTGAGGAGTCGAATTTGATCTTGACAACTAGCTTCATGGACAAAAAGAAGAAAAGTATAAAATAAAATGCACCAAAAATATAGGAGTGTACTTCATATGTTTCAAAGGGCAAAACTGGTACTGGATTTCTTGATTATCTAGTCAAGGTGGAAGGTTTTGATAGTTTTATATTCCTGCAACTTCAGTGTGTCTTCCTTATCATCACCATCATCATCATCATCATGATCATGATCATCATCATGATCATCCTCATCATCCTCATCCTCATCCATCATCATCATCGATCATATGAACACCATCATCATTGTCTTATGCCTTATCCTCCTCCCTGTCTACCACACAATTCTTTCCTCAGTTTACCTTAATGGACATTGCAGTTATTCCCACAAGTTTCCAGGTGGCTTTCATCATGAAATTCTTATCCTAACAACCTCAACTTCATGGCTTTACCGTACTGTTATCATGAGAGGAAACGCAGCAGAACCAACAAAAAGAGGCAGCTATCACCAATGAATTAAAATTCAATTTCATGTTTGTTATGGAGTGTTCTGTGTTTCTGTGGCTCTTGGGACACCATGCACTTTTATTTTTAGGAAAATCTGCAAAGGTTCCCCTTCAAATTTCATATTAGGTTACTATTATATAGGAGTCCAGATTGGTTCCACACATTCTTAATTTTCAGATTTTAGATCAAATGCTTTCTGCCAAACATATATGATCAACCTGCTATTTGCAGAGGCTCTCCATGAAATCAGACATGCTCAGATGCACCAGGAACCTGGAGATCTGACAAAAGAGTTGTGAACCTCACAGGGAGACATTTCTGATTCACACCAATTAAAGTCAGAATAGCACAACACTTCTCTCGCTTCTCGGTGCGCTAAGAAGCTACATTCAAGGGTGGACCCTGTTGCAATTCTCAGGAAGAGGACTGCCCCAAAGGGGTGGAAAGAAGTGCTGGGTGAATGGAGGTCAGGTGAAAAACCCTTGGATCATGAGGTGCTTGAAAAGTGAGCATCTTACATGTACCATCCTTCCAAAGGATTGAAACTGACGGTGGTTTGAACAGACAGTTTTGAATACCCTTCACACAAAAGAGGTCAGTCAATTGATACGTATGCAGTCGATGGTAATGTTTCTTTACCTTTTCACCAGCTGGAGAGGGGCATTCCCCAAAGAGACCTAATATGTCAAAGGACTGCAGAGTGATAGACTTGAGGATATGGGCAGGACCAAAGACATAATGGTCAGGAGAGTATCATCTTAGAAATTAGAGTTTGAGCAGTCACGAAGTCAAAGATGCTGACTTTTAGAAATGCCCAGTGTTAGCAAAAATCAGTGAGTCCAAAGACAGAGACTCAGTGCTTACCTTTTCTGCACAAAGAATAGGACGATCTCTGGCTTTCTGTCCTGTAACAGTAGAGAAATAAGAGTTATCAGGGATGCTAAGTTCTCCGCACAACACTGTCTGCTTCGCCTTATGCGGAGTACCTAGCAAACTCAACCTTTCCAACCAACATTTACCTGTTTATTCCTTCCTGTAGTTTTGCTTGTCTTATCATGACCCTTTCATTCCTGTTTGCTTCTACTAATGCTGCCAGTCTCTGTCCTTTAGACCATAACCTAAGTGGAAACAATTGTTTTGCCTTTGATATACTCGTGGCAGATGGACAGTAGCATGGGGAGGACATGGCACATATGGCTCCCACTCATTTGTCCTGACATCTTCTCTTCCACTTCTCCTAGCACACGGTATCTGCTTCACGAAGCATGAGGTCTAACAGTACCTATGAGGCTGCTTTCATATCTTTAAGAAGACATGGCCGAGCAAACATTTCCCTTGATGCGTATCATCCTCTGGTTCCTCCTGTGAAAAAGGTTTTCACCCTAGCACCGCGATGGCGTTATGGAATGAGGGATGAAACAGAGACATCCATCCAAAAGTAGACAATGTCTGGACTTTAGGCACTCCACTTAATCCCAAGAAAGGGAGCAGCTTTGAAAATGTAATGTTTGCAAGACTTATTTCTCTGAAGGATAGGAAATGACAACATTAACTAAACTGGTGGATGGCAATCATCCATTCCTTTCCTAAGTTCTGTTTCCGAATGACGTATGTCATTTCAAGAGAAGGAGGTGTTCTCCATTCGAATTCCCTTCCCATGTACAGTGTTGGTGATCGTAGACAATCCCTTGATCTTTTCTGAAACCTAGGGATTTTCTTTCATCGTGTGTGTGTGTGTGTGTGTGTGTGTGTGTGTGTGTGTGTTATATGAAGCCTACCTCTGAATCATTTTCTGCTAGATGGGAATTGGGTGCTGAGTGAAGTATTTGCCTTCCCCCCCTGTTCCATGTAAAAACTTCAGGTGTCTGCTGCATTCTTTACGCTCCTCGTGGGCATGCTTCCCATTTGTTTCCCCAGCTGATTGGTTTGGAGGCCTGGCTGGAAGTGAAACACTTGATGGACGTTGGAATTGTGTCTATGTGACAACCATACTCTTTGTGAATCTCTCAGCATGCAAATAGATCCAAACAATGTAAACAACGTGAAGGTCCCAACCTTTACAGAGGAGGCTGGTAAAAAGGCAGATTTGAACTGGACTTTATCAGAAGGTTCTCTCAGTTTTGAATGAGAAATTATGACAGAAAGAGAGGATCGCTGAGAATATCCAGATCTGAAAAGCAACTGGCTATGGTGACTGCTGTGTGATATGACCATTGACATGAAGAATTGATGCACCATGCAGGATTATGATCTATTCAGAGACAACAAAGAGAAAAGGAATGACTCTCTCAATATGGGAAAGCATCAGGCATTGCTGCCTACATTGGGAAAGGCACAGGAATTCAAAAGGTCTCCAAATTTTGCAGGCAGGGTGGGCACGAGTCCTGCCATCTCTTCTTGCCCTCATCCCATTGTATATTTATGGCCAATTCATCAGAGAGGATCATTGAGATTCTCTGTAATGAATTCACCGCTTCCAACTCTTTTGAGTCTTTCTTTCAGGCATGTAACAGCCCATACCTTCAACTCAATGTACCCTCTAGGGTCTAGTACAGTGCTTCTCAGAGGCAGAATATGGCCGCAAAGAGCTGGACAGATGTCGCAGACAGCAAACTGCTCATCTCTCAAAATTTAGGAGATCAAAGCCCGTCTGCACTCTAACTGTCTTCCCTTAAAATGCAAGAGTGCTAGCCATGTTCTGGAAGCATCATGGTGGTCAAGATGGCCACTTCTCTGGACCTCAGAGGGGTTATGTGTGAGTCAATCAACGTCCTCAGAAACCTGTTGTCATCATCGATCCAGAGAAGGCAGCTTTTGACACATGAGCATTCCCAGTGACACTGGAAAGCAGTGAGAGATAGACTCTTTGGCTTTGAAGAGGAAGATCAGCATTGTGCAGCAGGCTTCTTTCTCAGGATCTCAACTGAGGTCAAGCATCAATGAGATCACAAAGACATTTTCTCCTATACTTTAGAGCCCATTTGTCATCAACACATATCAACACTCTACTGTGCCACACGAACCAAAAAAGAAAGATAAACACATCAAGAATTTTGAGGAGTCGAATTTGATCTTGACAGCTAGCTTCATGGACAAAAAGAAGAAAAGTATAAAATAAAATGCACCAAAAATATAGGAGTGTACTTCATATGTTTCAAAGGGCAAAACTGGTACTGGATTTCTTGATTATCTAGTCAAGGTGGAAGGTTTTGATAGTTTTATATTCCTGCAACTTCAGTGTGTCTTCCTTATCATCACCATCATCATCATCATCATGATCATCCTCATCATCCTCATCCATCATCATCATCAATCATATGAACACCATCATCATTGTCTTATGCCTTATCCTCCTCCCTGTCTACCACACAATTCTTTCCTCAGTTTACCTTAATGGACATTGCAGTTATTCCCACAAGTTTCCAGGTGGCTTTCATCATGAAATTCTTATCCTAACAACCTCAACTTCATGGCTTTACCGTACTGTTATCATGAGAGGAAACGCAGCAGAACCAACAAAAAGAGGCAGCTATCACCAATGAATTAAAATTCAATTTCATGTTTGTTATGGAGTGTTCTGTGTTTCTGTGGCTCTTGGGACACCATGCACTTTTATTTTTAGGAAAATCTGCAAAGGTTCCCCTTCAAATTTCATATTAGGTTACTATTATATAGGAGTCCAGATTGGTTCCACACATTCTTAATTTTCAGATTTTAGATCAAATGCTTTCTGCCAAACATATATGATCAACCTGCTATTTGCAGAGGCTCTCCATGAAATCAGACATGCTCAGATGCACCAGGAACCTGGAGATCTGACAAAAGAGTTGTGAACCTCACAGGGAGACATTTCTGATTCACACCAATTAAAGTCAGAATAGCACAACACTTCTCTCGCTTCTCGGTGCGCTAAGAAGCTACATTCAAGGGTGGACCCTGTTGCAATTCTCAGGAAGAGGACTGCCCCAAAGGGGTGGAAAGAAGTGCTGGGTGAATGGAGGTCAGGTGAAAAACCCTTGGATCATGAGGTGCTTGAAAAGTGAGCATCTTACATGTACCATCCTTCCAAAGGATTGAAACTGACGGTGGTTTGAACAGACAGTTTTGAATACCCTTCACACAAAAGAGGTCAGTCAATTGATACGTATGCAGTCGATGGTAATGTTTCTTTACCTTTTCACCAGCTGGAGAGGGGCATTCCCCAAAGAGACCTAATATGTCAAAGGACTGCAGAGTGATAGACTTGAGGATATGGGCAGGACCAAAGACATAATGGTCAGGAGAGTATCATCTTAGAAATTAGAGTTTGAGCAGTCACGAAGTCAAAGATGCTGACTTTTAGAAATGCCCAGTGTTAGCAAAAATCAGTGAGTCCAAAGACAGAGACTCAGTGCTTACCTTTTCTGCACAAAGAATAGGACGATCTCTGGCTTTCTGTCCTGTAACAGTAGAGAAATAAGAGTTATCAGGGATGCTAAGTTCTCCGCACAACACTGTCTGCTTCGCCTTATGCGGAGTACCTAGCAAACTCAACCTTTCCAACCAACATTTACCTGTTTATTCCTTCCTGTAGTTTTGCTTGTCTTATCATGACCCTTTCATTCCTGTTTGCTTCTACTAATGCTGCCAGTCTCTGTCCTTTAGACCATAACCTAAGTGGAAACAATTGTTTTGCCTTTGATATACTCGTGGCAGATGGACAGTAGCATGGGGAGGACATGGCACATATGGCTCCCACTCATTTGTCCTGACATCTTCTCTTCCACTTCTCCTAGCACACGGTATCTGCTTCACGAAGCATGAGGTCTAACAGTACCTATGAGGCTGCTTTCATATCTTTAAGAAGACATGGCCGAGCAAACATTTCCCTTGATGCGTATCATCCTCTGGTTCCTCCTGTGAAAAAGGTTTTCACCCTAGCACCGCTATGGCGTTATGGAATGAGGGATGAAACAGAGACATCCATCCAAAAGTAGACAATGTCTGGACTTTAGGCACTCCACTTAATCCCAAGAAAGGGAGCAGCTTTGAAAATGTAATGTTTGCAAGACTTATTTCTCTGAAGGATAGGAAATGACAACATTAACTAAACTGGTGGATGGCAATCATCCATTCCTTTCCTAAGTTCTGTTTCCGAATGACGTATGTCATTTCAAGAGAAGGAGGTGTTCTCCATTCGAATTCCCTTCCCATGTACAGTGTTGGTGATCGTAGACAATCCCTTGATCTTTTCTGAAACCTAGGGATTTTCTTTCATCGTGTGTGTGTGTGTGTGTGTGTGTGTGTGTGTGTGTGTGTGTTATATGAAGCCTACCTCTGAATCATTTTCTGCTAGATGGGAATTGGGTGCTGAGTGAAGTATTTGCCTTCCCCCCCTGTTCCATGTAAAAACTTCAGGTGTCTGCTGCATTCTTTACGCTCCTCGTGGGCATGCTTCCCATTTGTTTCCCCAGCTGATTGGTTTGGAGGCCTGGCTGGAAGTGAAACACTTGATGGACGTTGGAATTGTGTCTATGTGACAACCATACTCTTTGTGAATCTCTCAGCATGCAAATAGATCCAAACAATGTAAACAACGTGAAGGTCCCAACCTTTACAGAGGAGGCTGGTAAAAAGGCAGATTTGAACTGGACTTTATCAGAAGGTTCTCTCAGTTTTGAATGAGAAATTATGACAGAAAGAGAGGATCGCTGAGAATATCCAGATCTGAAAAGCAACTGGCTATGGTGACTGCTGTGTGATATGACCATTGACATGAAGAATTGATGCACCATGCAGGATTATGATCTATTCAGAGACAACAAAGAGAAAAGGAATGACTCTCTCAATATGGGAAAGCATCAGGCATTGCTGCCTACATTGGGAAAGGCACAGGAATTCAAAAGGTCTCCAAATTTTGCAGGCAGGGTGGGCACGAGTCCTGCCATCTCTTCTTGCCCTCATCCCATTGTATATTTATGGCCAATTCATCAGAGAGGATCATTGAGATTCTCTGTAATGAATTCACCGCTTCCAACTCTTTTGAGTCTTTCTTTCAGGCATGTAACAGCCCATACCTTCAACTCAATGTACCCTCTAGGGTCTAGTACAGTGCTTCTCAGAGGCAGAATATGGCCGCAAAGAGCTGGACAGATGTCGCAGACAGCAAACTGCTCATCTCTCAAAATTTAGGAGATCAAAGCCCGTCTGCACTCTAACTGTCTTCCCTTAAAATGCAAGAGTGCTAGCCATGTTCTGGAAGCATCATGGTGGTCAAGATGGCCACTTCTCTGGACCTCAGAGGGGTTATGTGTGAGTCAATCAACGTCCTCAGAAACCTGTTGTCATCATCGATCCAGAGAAGGCAGCTTTTGACACATGAGCATTCCCAGTGACACTGGAAAGCAGTGAGAGATAGACTCTTTGGCTTTGAAGAGGAAGATCAGCATTGTGCAGCAGGCTTCTTTCTCAGGATCTCAACTGAGGTCAAGCATCAATGAGATCACAAAGACATTTTCTCCTATACTTTAGAGCCCATTTGTCATCAACACATATCAACACTCTACTGTGCCACACGAACCAAAAAAGAAAGATAAACACATCAAGAATTTTGAGGAGTCGAATTTGATCTTGACAGCTAGCTTCATGGACAAAAAGAAGAAAAGTATAAAATAAAATGCACCAAAAATATAGGAGTGTACTTCATATGTTTCAAAGGGCAAAACTGGTACTGGATTTCTTGATTATCTAGTCAAGGTGGAAGGTTTTGATAGTTTTATATTCCTGCAACTTCAGTGTGTCTTCCTTATCATCACCATCATCATCATCATCATGATCATCCTCATCATCCTCATCCATCATCATCATCAATCATATGAACACCATCATCATTGTCTTATGCCTTATCCTCCTCCCTGTCTACCACACAATTCTTTCCTCAGTTTACCTTTATGGACATTGCAGTTATTCCCACAAGTTTCCAGGTTGCTTTCATCATGAAATTCTTATCCTAACAACCTCAACTTCATGGCTTTACCGTACTGTTATCATGAGAGGAAACGCAGCAGAACCAACAAAAAGAGGCAGCTATCACCAATGAATTAAAATTCAATTTCATGTTTGTTATGGAGTGTTCTGTGTTTCTGTGGCTCTTGGGACACCATGCACTTTTATTTTCAGGAAAATCTGCAAAAGTTCCCCTTCAAATTTCATATTAGGTTACTATTATATAGGAGTCCAGATTGGTTCCACACATTCTTAATTTTCAGATTTTAGATCAAATGCTTTCTGCCAAACATATATGATCAACCTGCTATTTGCAGAGGCTCTCCATGAAATCAGACATGCTCAGATGCACCAGGAACCTGGAGATCTGACAAAAGAGTTGTGAACCTCACAGGGAGACATTTCTGATTCACACCAATTAAAGTCAGAATAGCACAACACTTCTCTCGCTTCTCGGTGCGCTAAGAAGCTACATTCAAGGGTGGACCCTGTTGCAATTCTCAGGAAGAGGACTGCCCCAAAGGGGTGGAAAGAAGTGCTGGGTGAATGGAGGTCAGGTGAAAAACCCTTGGATCATGAGGTGCTTGAAAAGTGAGCATCTTACATGTACCATCCTTCCAAAGGATTGAAACTGACGGTGGTTTGAACAGACAGTTTTGAATACCCTTCACACAAAAGAGGTCAGTCAATTGATACGTATGCAGTCGATGGTAATGTTTCTTTACCTTTTCACCAGCTGGAGAGGGGCATTCCCCAAAGAGACCTAATATGTCAAAGGAGTGCAGAGTGATAGACTTGAGGATATGGGCAGGACCAAAGACATAATGGTCAGGAGAGTATCATCTTAGAAATTAGAGTTTGAGCAGTCACGAAGTCAAAGATGCTGACTTTTAGAAATGCCCAGTGTTAGCAAAAATCAGTGAGTCCAAAGACAGAGACTCAGTGCTTACCTTTTCTGCACAAAGAATAGGACGATCTCTGGCTTTCTGTCCTGTAACAGTAGAGAAATAAGAGTTATCAGGGATGCTAAGTTCTCCGCACAACACTGTCTGCTTCGCCTTATGTGGAGTACCTAGCAAACTCAACCTTTCCAACCAACATTTACCTGTTTATTCCTTCCTGTAGTTTTGCTTGTCTTATCATGACCCTTTCATTCCTGTTTGCTTCTACTAATGCTGCCAGTCTCTGTCCTTTAGACCATAACCTAAGTGGAAACAATTGTTTTGCCTTTGATATACTCGTGGCAGATGGACAGTAGCATGGGGAGGACATGGCACATATGGCTCCCACTCATTTGTCCTGACATCTTCTCTTCCACTTCTCCTAGCACACGGTATCTGCTTCACGAAGCATGAGGTCTAACAGTACCTATGAGGCTGCTTTCATATCTTTAAGAAGACATGGCCGAGCAAACATTTCCCTTGATGCATATCATCCTCTGGTTCCTCCTGTGAAAAAGGTTTTCACCCTAGCACCGCGATGGCGTTATGGAATGAGGGATGAAACAGAGACATCCATCCAAAAGTAGACAATGTCTGGACTTTAGGCACTCCACTTAATCCCAAGAAAGGGAGCAGCTTTGAAAATGTAATGTTTGCAAGACTTATTTCTCTGAAGGATAGGAAATGACAACATTAACTAAACTGGTGGATGGCAATTAACCATTCCTTTCCTAAGTTCTGTTTCCGAATGATGTATGTCATTTCAAGAGAAGGAGGTGTTCTCCATTCGAATTCCCTTCCCATGTACAGTGTTGGTGATCGTAGACAATCCCTTGATCTTTTCTGAAACCTAGGGATTTTCTTTCATCGTGTGTGTGTGTGTGTGTGTGTGTGTGTGTGTGTGTGTTATATGAAGCCTACCTCTGAATCATTTTCTGCTAGATGGGAATTGGGTGCTGAGTGAAGTATTTGCCTTCCCCCCCTGTTCCATGTAAAAACTTCAGGTGTCTGCTGCATTCTTTACGCTCCTCGTGGGCATGCTTCCCATTTCTTTCCCCAGCTGATTGGTTTGGAGGCCTGGCTGGAAGTGAAACACTTGATGGACGTTGGAATTGTGTCTATGTGACAACCATACTCTTTGTGAATCTCTCAGCATGCAAATAGATCCAAACAATGTAAACAACGTGAAGGTCCCAACCTTTACAGAGGAGGCTGGTAAAAAGGCAGATTTGAACTGGACTTTATCAGAAGGTTCTCTCAGTTTTGAATGAGAAATTATGACAGAAAGAGAGGATCGCTGAGAATATCCAGATCTGAAAAGCAACTGGCTATGGTGACTGCTGTGTGATATGACCATTGACATGAAGAATTGATGCACCATGCAGGATTATGATCTATTCAGAGACAACAAAGAGAAAAGGAATGACTCTCTCAATATGGGAAAGCATCAGGCATTGCTGCCTACATTGGCAAAGGCACAGGAATTCAAAAGGTCTCCAAATTTTGCAGGCAGGGTGGGCACGAGTCCTGCCATCTCTTCTTGCCCTCATCCCATTGTATATTTATGGCCAATTCATCAGAGAGGATCATTGAGATTCTCTGTAATGAATTCACCGCTTCCAACTCTTTTGAGTCTTTCTTTCAGGCATGTAACAGCCCATACCTTCAACTCAATGTACCCTCTAGGGTCTAGTACAGTGCTTCTCAGAGGCAGAATATGGCCGCAAAGAGCTGGACAGATGTCGCAGACAGCAAACTGCTCATCTCTCAAAATTTAGGAGATCAAAGCCCGTCTGCACTCTAACTGTCTTCCCTTAAAATGCAAGAGTGCTAGCCATGTTCTGGAAGCATCATGGTGGTCAAGATGGCCACTTCTCTGGACCTCAGAGGGGTTATGTGTGAGTCAATCAACGTCCTCAGAAACCTGTTGTCATCATCGATCCAGAGAAGGCAGCTTTTGACACATGAGCATTCCCAGTGACACTGGAAAGCAGTGAGAGATAGACTCTTTGGCTTTGAAGAGGAAGATCAGCATTGTGCAGCAGGCTTCTTTCTCAGGATCTCAACTGAGGTCAAGCATCAATGAGATCACAAAGACATTTTCTCCTATACTTTAGAGCCCATTTGTCATCAACACATATCAACACTCTACTGTGCCACACGAACCAAAAAAGAAAGATAAACACATCAAGAATTTTGAGGAGTCGAATTTGATCTTGACAACTAGCTTCATGGACAAAAAGAAGAAAAGTATAAAATAAAATGCACCAAAAATATAGGAGTGTACTTCATATGTTTCAAAGGGCAAAACTGGTACTGGATTTCTTGATTATCTAGTCAAGGTGGAAGGTTTTGATAGTTTTATATTCCTGCAACTTCAGTGTGTCTTCCTTATCATCACCATCATCATCATCATCATGATCATGATCATCATCATGATCATCCTCATCATCCTCATCCATCATCATCATCAATCATATGAACACCATCATCATTGTCTTATGCCTTATCCTCCTCCCTGTCTACCACACAATTCTTTCCTCAGTTTACCTTTATGGACATTGCAGTTATTCCCACAAGTTTCCAGGTGGCTTTCATCATGAAATTCTTATCCTAACAACCTCAACTTCATGGCTTTACCGTACTGTTATCATGAGAGGAAACGCAGCAGAACCAACAAAAAGAGGCAGCTATCACCAATGAATTAAAATTCAATTTCATGTTTGTTATGGAGTGTTCTGTGTTTCTGTGGCTCTTGGGACACCATGCACTTTTATTTTCAGGAAAATCTGCAAAGGTTCCCCTTCAAATTTCATATTAGGTTACTATTATATAGGAGTCCAGATTGGTTCCACACATTCTTATTTTTCAGATTTTAGATCAAATGCTTTCTGCCAAACATATATGATCAACCTGCTATTTGCAGAGGCTCTCCATGAAATCAGACATGCTCAGATGCACCAGGAACCTGGAGATCTGACAAAAGAGATGTGAACCTCACAGGGAGACATTTCTGATTCACACCAATTAAAGTCAGAATAGCACAACACTTCTCTCGCTTCTCGGTGCGCTAAGAAGCTACATTCAAGGGTGGACCCTGTTGCAATTCTCAGGAAGAGGACTGCCCCAAAGGGGTGGAAAGAAGTGTTGGGTGAATGGAGGTCAGGTGAAAAACCCTTGGATCATGAGGTGCTTGAAAAGTGAGCATCTTACATGTACCATCCTCCCAAAGGATTGAAACTGACGGTGGTTTGAACAGACAGTTTTGAATACCCTTCACACAAAAGAGGTCAGTCAATTGATACGTATGCAGTCGATGGTAATGTTTCTTTACCTTTTCACCAGCTGGAGAGGGGCATTCCCCAAAGAGACCTAATATGTCAAAGGACTGCAGAGTGATAGACTTGAGGATATGGGCAGGACCAAAGACATAATGGTCAGGAGAGTATCATCTTAGAAATTAGAGTTTGAGCAGTCACGAAGTCAAAGATGCTGACTTTTAGAAATGCCCAGTGTTAGCAAAAATCAGTGAGTCCAAAGACAGAGACTCAGTGCTTACCTTTTCTGCACAAAGAATAGGACGATCTCTGGCTTTCTGTCCTGTAACAGTAGAGAAATAAGAGTTATCAGGGATGCTAAGTTCTCCGCACAACACTGTCTGCTTCGCCTTATGTGGAGTACCTAGCAAACTCAACCTTTCCAACCAACATTTACCTGTTTATTCCTTCCTGTAGTTTTGCTTGTCTTATCATGACCCTTTCATTCCTGTTTGCTTCTACTAATGCTGCCAGTCTCTGTCCTTTAGACAATAACCTAAGTGGAAACAATTGTTTTCCCTTTGATATACTCGTGGCAGATGGACAGTAGCATGGGGAGGACATGGCACATATGGCTCCCACTCATTTGTCCTGACATCTTCTCTTCCACTTCTCCTAGCACACGGTATCTGCTTCACGAAGCATGAGGTCTAACAGTACCTATGAGGCTGCTTTCATATCTTTAAGAAGACATGGCCGAGCAAACATTTCCCTTGATGCGTATCATCCTCTGGTTCCTCCTGTGAAAAAGGTTTTCACCCTAGCACCGCGATGGCGTTATGGAATGAGGGATGAAACAGAGACATCCATCCAAAAGTAGACAATGTCTGGACTTTAGGCACTCCACTTAATCCCAAGAAAGGGAGCAGCTTTGAAAATGTAATGTTTGCAAGACTTATTTCTCTGAAGGATAGGAAATGACAACATTAACTAAACTGGTGGATGGCAATTAACCATTCCTTTCCGAAGTTCTGTTTCCGAATGATGTATGTCATTTCAAGGGAAGGAGGTGTTCTCCATTCGAATTCCCTTCCCATGTACAGTGTTGGTGATCGTAGACAATCCCTTGATCTTTTCTGAAACCTAGGGATTTTCTTTCATCGTGTGTGTGTGTGTGTGTGTGTGTGTGTATGTGTGTGTGTGTGATTCAGCCTACCTCTGAATCATTTTCTGCTAGATGGGAATTGGGTGCTGAGTGAAGTATTTGCCTCCCCCCCCGTTCCATGTAAAGACTTCAGGTGTCTGCTGCATTCTTTACGCTCCTCGTGGGCATGCTTCCCATTTCTTTCCCCAGCTGATTGGTTTGGAGGCCTGGCTGGAAGTGAAACACTTGATGGACGTTGGAATTGTGTCTATGTGACAACCATACTCTTTGTGAATCTCTCACCATGCAAATGGATCCAAACAATGTAAACAACGTGAAGGTCCCAACCTTTACAGAGGAGGCTGGTAAAAAGGCAGATTTGAACTGGACTTTATCAGAAGGTTCTCTCAGTTTTGAATGAGAAATTATGACAGAAATAGAGGATCGCTGAGAATATCCAGATCTGAAAAGCAACTGGCTATGGTGACTGCTGTGTGATACGACCATTGACATGAAGAATTGATGCACCATGCAGGATTATGATCTATTCAGAGACAACAAAGAGAAAAGGAATGACTCTCTCAATATGGGAAAGCATCAGGCATTGCTGCCTACATTGGGAAAGGCACAGGAATTCAAAAGGTCTCCAAATTTTGCAGGCAGGGTGGGCACGAGTCCTGCCATCTCTTCTTGCCCTCATCCCATTGTATATTTATGGCCAATTCATCAGAGAGGATCATTGAGATTCTCTGTAATGAATTCACCGCTTCCAACTCTTTTGAGTCTTTCTTTCAGGCATGTAACAGCCCATACCTTCAACTCAATGTACCCTCTAGGGTCTAGTACAGTGATTCTCAGAGGCAGAATATGGCCGCAAAGAGCTGGACAGATGTCGCAGACAGCAAACTGCTCATCTCTCAAAATTTAGGAGATCAAAGCCCATCTGCACTCTAACTGTCTTCCCTTAAAATGCAAGAGTGCTAGCCATGTTCTGGAAGCATCATGGTGGTCAAGATGGCCACTTCTCTGGACCTCAGAGGGGTTATGTGTGAGTCAATCAACGTCCTCAGAAACCTGTTGTCATCATCGATCCAGAGAAGGCAGCTTTTGACACATGAGCATTCCCAGTGACACTGGAAAGCAGTGAGAGATAGACTCTTTGGCTTTGAAGAGGAAGATCAGCATTGTGCAGCAGGCTTCTTTCTCAGGATCTCAACTGAGGTCAAGCATCAATGAGATCACAAAAACATTTTCTCCTATACTTTAGAGCCCATTTGTCATCAACACATATCAACACTCTACTGTGCCACACGAACCAAAAAAGAAAGATAAACACATCAAGAATTTTGAAGAGTCGAATTTGATCTTGACAACTAGCTTCATGGACAAAAAGAAGAAAAGTATAAAATAAAATGCACCAAAAATATAGGAGTGTACTTCATATGTTTCAAAGGGCAAAACTGGTACTGGATTTCTTGATTATCTAGTCAAGGTGGAAGGTTTTGATAGTTTGATATTCCTGCAACTTCAGTGTGTCTTCCTTATCATCACCATCATCATCATCATCATGATCATGATCATCATCATGATCATCCTCATCATCCTCATCCTCATCCATCATCATCATCGATCATATGAACACCATCATCATTGTCTTATGCCTTATCCTCCTCCCTGTCTACCACACAATTCTTTCCTCAGTTTACCTTTATGGACATTGCAGTTATTCCCACAAGTTTCCAGGTTGCTTTCATCATGAAATTCTTATCCTAACAACCTCAACTTCATGGCTTTACCATACTGTTATCATGAGAGGAAACGCAGTAGAACCAACAAAAAGAGGAAGCTATCACCAATGAATTAAAATTCAATTTCATGTTTGTTATGGAGTGTTCTGTGTTTCTGTGGCTCTTGGGACACCATGCACTTTTATTTTCAGGAAAATCTGCAAAGGTTCCCCTTCAAATTTCATATTAGGTTACTATTATATAGGAGTCCAGATTGGTTCCACACATTCTTAATTTTCAGATTTTAGATCAAATGCTTTCTGCCAAACATATATGATCAACCTGCTATTTGCAGAGGCTTTCCATGAAATCAGACATGCTCAGATGCACCAGGAACCTGGAGATCTGACAAAAGAGTTGTGAACCTCACAGGGAGACATTTCTGATTCACACCAATTAAAGTCAGAATAGCACAACACTTCTCTCGCTTCTCGGTGCGCTAAGAAGCTACATTCAAGGGTGGACCCTGTTGCAATTCTCAGGAAGAGGACTGCCCCAAAGGGGTGGAAAGAAGTGTTGGGTGAATGGAGGTCAGGTGAAAAACCCTTGGATCATGAGGTGCTTGAAAAGTGAGCATCTTACATGTACCGTCCTTCCAAAGGTTTGAAACTGACGGTGGTTTGAACAGACAGTTTTGAATACCCTTCACACAAAAGAGGTCAGTCAATTGATACGTATGCAGTCGATGGTAATGTTTCTTTACCTTTTCACCAGCTGGAGAGGGGCATTCCCCAAAGAGACCTAATATGTCAAAGGACTGCAGAGTGATAGACTTGAGGATATGGGCAGGACCAAAGACATAATGGTCAGGAGAGTATCATCTTAGAAATTAGAGTTTGAGCAGTCACGAAGTCAAAGATGCTGACTTTTAGAAATGCCCAGTGTTAGCAAAAATCAGTGAGTCCAAAGACAGAGACTCAGTGCTTACCTTTTCTGCACAAAGAATAGGACGATCTCTGGCTTTCTGTCCTGTAACAGTAGAGAAATAAGAGTTATCATGGATGCTAAGTTCTCCGCACAACACTGTCTGCTTCGCCTTATGCGGAGTACCTAGCAAACTCAACCTTTCCAACCAACATTTACCTGTTTATTCCTTCCTGTAGTTTTGCTTGTCTTATCATGACCCTTTCATTCCTGTTTGCTTCTACTAATGCTGCCAGTCTCTGTCCTTTAGACCATAACCTAAGTGGAACAATTGTTTTCCCTTTGATATACTCGTGGCAGATGGACAGAAGCATGGGGAGGACATGGCACATATGGCTCCCACTCATTTGTCCTGACATCTTCTCTTCCACTTCTCCTAGCACACGGTATCTGCTTCACGAAGCATGAGGTCTAACAGTACCTATGAGGCTGCTTTCATATCTTTAAGAAGACATGGCCGAGCAAACATTTCCCTTGATGCGTATCATCCTCTGGTTCCTCCTGTGAAAAAGGTTTTCACCCTAGCACCGCGATGGCGTTATGGAATGAGGGATGAAACAGAGACATCCATCCAAAAGTAGACAATGTCTGGACTTTAGGCACTCCACTTAATCCCAAGAAAGGGAGCAGCTTTGAAAATGTAATGTTTGCAAGACTTATTTCTCTGAAGGATAGGAAATGACAACATTAACTAAACTGGTGGATGGCAATCATCCATTCCTTTCCTAAGTTCTGTTTCCGAATGATGTATGTCATTTCAAGAGAAGGAGGTGTTCTCCATTCGAATTCCCTTCCCATGTACAGTGTTGGTGATCGTAGACAATCCCTTGATCTTTTCTGAAACCTAGGGATTTTCTTTCATCGTGTGTGTGTGTGTGTGTGTGTGTGTGTGTGTGTGTGTTATATGAAGCCTACCTCTGAATCATTTTCTGCTAGATGGGAATTGGGTGCTGAGTGAAGTATTTGCCTTCCCCCCCTGTTCCATGTAAAAACTTCAGGTGTCTGCTGCATTCTTTACGCTCCTCGTGGGCATGCTTCCCATTTCTTTCCCCAGCTGATTGGTTTGGAGGCCTGGCTGGAACTGAAACACTTGATGGACGTTGGAATTGTGTCTATGTGACAACCATACTCTTTGTGAATCTCTCAGCATGCAAATAGATCCAAACAATGTAAACAACGTGAAGGTCCCAACCTTTACAGAGGAGGCTGGTAAAAAGGCAGATTTGAACTGGACTTTATCAGAAGGTTCTCTCAGTTTTGAATGAGAAATTATGACAGAAAGAGAGGATCGCTGAGAATATCCAGATCTGAAAAGCAACTGGCTATGGTGACTGCTGTGTGATATGACCATTGACATGAAGAATTGATGCACCATGCAGGATTATGATCTATTCAGAGACAACAAAGAGAAAAGGAATGACTCTCTCAATATGGGAAAGCATCAGGCATTGCTGCCTACATTGGGAAAGGCACAGGAATTCAAAAGGTCTCCAAATTTTGCAGGCAGGGTGGGCACGAGTCCTGCCATCTCTTCTTGCCCTCATCCCATTGTATATTTATGGCCAATTCATCAGAGAGGATCATTGAGATTCTCTGTAATGAATTCACCGCTTCCAACTCTTTTGAGTCTTTCTTTCAGACATGTAACAGCCCATACCTTCAACTCAATGTACCCTCTAGGGTCTAGTACAGTGCTTCTCAGAGGCAGAATATGGCCGCAAAGAGCTGGACAGATGTCGCAGACAGCAAACTGCTCATCTCTCAAAATTTAGGAGATCAAAGCCCGTCTGCACTCTAACTGTCTTCCATTAAAATGCAAGAGTGCTAGCCATGTTCTGGAAGCATCATGGTGGTCAAGATGGCCACTTCTCTGGACCTCAGAGGGGTTATGTGTGAGTCAATCAACGTCCTCAGAAACCTGTTGTCATCATCGATCCAGAGAAGGCAGCTTTTGACACATGAGCATTCCCAGTGACACTGGAAAGCAGTGAGAGATAGACTCTTTGGCTTTGAAGAGGAAGATCAGCATTGTGCAGCAGGCTTCTTTCTCAGGATCTCAACTGAGGTCAAGCATCAATGAGATCACAAAGACATTTTCTCCTATACTTTAGAGCCCATTTGTCATCAACACATATCAACACTCTACTGTGCCACACGAACCAAAAAAGAAAGATAAACACATCAAGAATTTTGAGGAGTCGAATTTGATCTTGACAACTAGCTTCATGGACAAAAAGAAGAAAAGTATAAAATAAAATGCACCAAAAATATAGGAGTGTACTTCATATGTTTCAAAGGGCAAAACTGGTACTGGATTTCTTGATTATCTAGTCAAGGTGGAAGGTTTTGATAGTTTGATATTCCTGCAACTTCAGTGTGTCTTCCTTATCATCACCATCATCATCATCATCATGATCATGATCATCATCATGATCATCCTCATCATCCTCATCCATCATCATCATCAATCATATGAACACCATCATCATTGTCTTATGCCTTATCCTCCTCCCTGTCTACCACACAATTCTTTCCTCAGTTTACCTTTATGGACATTGCAGTTATGCCCACAAGTTTCCAGGTTGCTTTCATCATGAAATTCTTATCCTAACAACCTCAACTTCATGGCTTTACCGTACTGTTATCATGAGAGGAAACGCAGCAGAACCAACAAAAAGAGGCAGCTATCACCAATGAATTAAAATTCAATTTCATGTTTGTTATGGAGTGTTCTGTGTTTCTGTGGCTCTTGGGACACCATGCACTTTTATTTTCAGGAAAATCTGCAAAGGTTCCCCTTCAAATTTCATATTAGGTTACTATTATATAGGAGTCCAGATTGGTTCCACACATTCTTATTTTTCAGATTTTAGATCAAATGCTTTCTGCCAAACATATATGATCAACCTGCTATTTGCAGAGGCTCTCCATGAAATCAGACATGCTCAGATGCACCAGGAACCTGGAGATCTGACAAAAGAGTTGTGAACCTCACAGGGAGACATTTCTGATTCACACCAATTAAAGTCAGAAAAGCACAACACTTCTCTCGCTTCTCGGTGCGCTAAGAAGCTACATTCAAAGGTGGACCCTGTTGCAATTCTCAGGAAGAGGACTGCCCCAAAGGGCTGGAAAGAAGTGTTGGGTGAATGGAGGTCAGGTGAAAAACCCTTGGATCATGAGGTGCTTGAAAAGTGAGCATCTTACATGTACCGTCCTTCCAAAGGATTGAAACTGACGGTGGTTTGAACAGACAGTTTTGAATACCCTTCACACAAAAGAGGTCAGTCAATTGATACGTATGCAGTCGATGGTAATGTTTCTTTACCTTTTCACCAGCTGGAGAGGGGCATTCCCCAAAGAGACCTAATATGTCAAAGGACTGCAGAGTGATAGACTTGAGGATATGGGCAGGACCAAAGACATAATGGTCAGGAGAGTATCATCTTAGAAATTAGAGTTTGAGCAGTCACGAAGTCAAAGATGCTGACTTTTAGAAATGCCCAGTGTTAGCAAAAATCAGTGAGTCCAAAGACAGAGACTCAGTGCTTACCTTTTCTGCACAAAGAATAGGACGATCTCTGGCTTTCTGTCCTGTAACAGTAGAGAAATAAGAGTTATCAGGGATGCTAAGTTCTCCGCACAACACTGTCTGCTTCGCCTTATGCGGAGTACCTAGCAAACTCAACCTTTCCAACCAACATTTACCTGTTTATTCCTTCCTGTAGTTTTGCTTGTCTTATCATGACCCTTTCACTCCTGTTTGCTTCTACTAATGCTGCCAGTCTCTGTCCTTTAGACCATAACCTAAGTGGAAACAATTGTTTTCCCTTTGATATACTCGTGGCAGATGGACAGTAGCATGGGGAGGACATGGCACATATGGCTCCCACTCATTTGTCCTGACATCTTCTCTTCCACTTCTCCTAGCACACGGTATCTGCTTCACGAAGCATGAGGTCTAACAGTACCTATGAGGCTGCTTTCATATCTTTAAGAAGACATGGCCGAGCAAACATTTCCCTTGATGCGTATCATCCTCTGGTTCCTCCTGTGAAAAAGGTTTTCACCCTAGCACCGCGATGGCGTTGTGGAATGAGGGATGAAACAGAGACATCCATCCAAAAGTAGACAATGTCTGGACTTTAGGCACTCCACTTAATCCCAAGAAAGGGAGCAGCTTTGAAAATGTAATGTTTGCAAGACTTATTTCTCTGAAGGATAGGAAATGACAACATTAACTAAACTGGTGGATGGCAATTAACCATTCCTTTCCTAATTTCTGTTTCCGAATGATGTATGTCATTTCAAGAGAAGGAGGTGTTCTCCATTCGAATTCCCTTCCCATGTACAGTGTTGGTGATCGTAGACAATCCCTTGATCTTTTCTGAAACCTAGGGATTTTCTTTCATCGTGTGTGTGTGTGTGTGTGTGTGTGTGTGTGTGTGTGTGTGTGTGTTATATGAAGCCTACCTCTGAATCATTTTCTGCTAGATGGGAATTGGGTGCTGAGTGAAGTATTTGCCTTCCCCCCCCATTCCATGTAAAAACTTCAGGTGTCTGCTGCATTCTTTATGCTCCTCGTGGGCATGCTTCCCATTTCTTTCCCCAGCTAATTGGTTTGGAGGCCTGGCTGGAACTGAAACACTTGATGGACGTTGGAATTGTGTCTATGTGACAACCATACTCTTTGTGAATCTCTCAGCATGCAAATAGATCCAGACAATGTAAACAACGTGAAGGTCCCAACCTTTACAGAGGAGGCTGGTAAAAAGGCAGATTTGAACTGGACTTTATCAGAAGGTTCTCTCAGTTTTGAATGAGAAATTATGACAGAAAGAGAGGATCGCTGAGAATATCCAGATCTGAAAAGCAACTGGCTATGGTGACTGCTGTGTGATATGACCATTGACATGAAGAATTGATGCACCATGCAGGATTATGATCTATTCAGAGACAACAAAGAGAAAAGGAATGACTCTCTCAATATGGGAAAGCATCAGGCATTGCTGCCTACATTGGGAAAGGCACAGGAATTCAAAAGGTCTCCAAATTTTGCAGGCAGGGTGGGCACGAGTCCTGCCATCTCTTCTTGCCCTCATCCCATTGTATATTTATGGCCAATTCATCAGAGAGGATCATTGAGATTCTCTGTAATGAATTCACCGCTTCCAACTCTTTTGAGTCTTTCTTTCAGACATGTAACAGCCCATACCTTCAACTCAATGTACCCTCTAGGGTCTAGTACAGTGCTTCTCAGAGGCAGAATATGGCCGCAAAGAGCTGGACAGATGTCGCAGACAGCAAACTGCTCATCTCTCAAAATTTAGGAGATCAAAGCCCGTCTGCACTCTAACTGTCTTCCATTAAAATGCAAGAGTGCTAGCCATGTTCTGGAAGCATCATGGTGGTCAAGATGGCCACTTCTCTGGACCTCAGAGGGGTTATGTGTGAGTCAATCAACGTCCTCAGAAACCTGTTGTCATCATCGATCCAGAGAAGGCAGCTTTTGACACATGAGCATTCCCAGTGACACTGGAAAGCAGTGAGAGATAGACTCTTTGGCTTTGAAGAGGAAGATCAGCATTGTGCAGCAGGCTTCTTTCTCAGGATCTCAACTGAGGTCAAGCATCAATGAGATCACAAAGACATTTTCTCCTATACTTTAGAGCCCATTTGTCATCAACACATATCAACACTCTACTGTGCCACACGAACCAAAAAAGAAAGATAAACACATCAAGAATTTTGAGGAGTCGAATTTGATCTTGACAACTAGCTTCATGGACAAAAAGAAGAAAAGTATAAAATAAAATGCACCAAAAATATAGGAGTGTACTTCATATGTTTCAAAGGGCAAAACTGGTACTGGATTTCTTGATTATCTAGTCAAGGTGGAAGGTTTTGATAGTTTGATATTCCTGCAACTTCAGTGTGTCTTCCTTATCATCACCATCATCATCATCATCATGATCATGATCATCATCATGATCATCCTCATCATCCTCATCCATCATCATCATCAATCATATGAACACCATCATCATTGTCTTATGCCTTATCCTCCTCCCTGTCTACCACACAATTCTTTCCTCAGTTTACCTTTATGGACATTGCAGTTATGCCCACAAGTTTCCAGGTTGCTTTCATCATGAAATTCTTATCCTAACAACCTCAACTTCATGGCTTTACCGTACTGTTATCATGAGAGGAAACGCAGCAGAACCAACAAAAAGAGGCAGCTATCACCAATGAATTAAAATTCAATTTCATGTTTGTTATGGAGTGTTCTGTGTTTCTGTGGCTCTTGGGACACCATGCACTTTTATTTTCAGGAAAATCTGCAAAGGTTCCCCTTCAAATTTCATATTAGGTTACTATTATATAGGAGTCCAGATTGGTTCCACACATTCTTATTTTTCAGATTTTAGATCAAATGCTTTCTGCCAAACATATATGATCAACCTGCTATTTGCAGAGGCTCTCCATGAAATCAGACATGCTCAGATGCACCAGGAACCTGGAGATCTGACAAAAGAGTTGTGAACCTCACAGGGAGACATTTCTGATTCACACCAATTAAAGTCAGAAAAGCACAACACTTCTCTCGCTTCTCGGTGCGCTAAGAAGCTACATTCAAAGGTGGACCCTGTTGCAATTCTCAGGAAGAGGACTGCCCCAAAGGGCTGGAAAGAAGTGTTGGGTGAATGGAGGTCAGGTGAAAAACCCTTGGATCATGAGGTGCTTGAAAAGTGAGCATCTTACATGTACCGTCCTTCCAAAGGATTGAAACTGACGGTGGTTTGAACAGACAGTTTTGAATACCCTTCACACAAAAGAGGTCAGTCAATTGATACGTATGCAGTCGATGGTAATGTTTCTTTACCTTTTCACCAGCTGGAGAGGGGCATTCCCCAAAGAGACCTAATATGTCAAAGGACTTCAGAGTGATAGACTTGAGGATATGGGCAGGACCAAAGACATAATGGTCAGGAGAGTATCATCTTAGAAATTAGAGTTTGAGCAGTCACGAAGTCAAAGATGCTGACTTTTAAAAATGCCCAGTGTTAGCAAAAATCAGTGAGTCCAAAGACAGAGACTCAGTGCTTACCTTTTCTGCACAAAGAATAGGACGATCTCTGGCTTTCTGTCCTGTAACAGTAGAGAAATAAGAGTTATCAGGGATGCTAAGTTCTCCGCACAACACTGTCTGCTTCGCCTTATGCGGAGTACCTAGCAAACTCAACCTTTCCAACCAACATTTACCTGTTTATTCCTTCCTGTAGTTTTGCTTGTCTTATCATGACCCTTTCACTCCTGTTTGCTTCTACTAATGCTGCCAGTCTCTGTCCTTTAGACCATAACCTAAGTGGAAACAATTGTTTTCCCTTTGATATACTCGTGGCAGATGGACAGTAGCATGGGGAGGACATGGCACATATGGCTCCCACTCATTTGTCCTGACATCTTCTCTTCCACTTCTCCTAGCACACGGTATCTGCTTCACGAAGCATGAGGTCTAACAGTACCTATGAGGCTGCTTTCATATCTTTAAGAAGACATGGCCGAGCAAACATTTCCCTTGATGCGTATCATCCTCTGGTTCCTCCTGTGAAAAAGGTTTTCACCCTAGCACCGCGATGGCGTTGTGGAATGAGGGATGAAACAGAGACATCCATCCAAAAGTAGACAATGTCTGGACTTTAGGCACTCCACTTAATCCCAAGAAAGGGAGCAGCTTTGAAAATGTAATGTTTGCAAGACTTATTTCTCTGAAGGATAGGAAATGACAACATTAACTAAACTGGTGGATGGCAATTAACCATTCCTTTCCTAATTTCTGTTTCCGAATGATGTATGTCATTTCAAGAGAAGGAGGTGTTCTCCATTCGAATTCCCTTCCCATGTACAGTGTTGGTGATCGTAGACAATCCCTTGATCTTTTCTGAAACCTAGGGATTTTCTTTCATCGTGTGTGTGTGTGTGTGTGTGTGTGTGTGTGTGTGTGTGTTATATGAAGCCTACCTCTGAATCATTTTCTGCTAGATGGGAATTGGGTGCTGAGTGAAGTATTTGCCTTCCCCCCCCATTCCATGTAAAAACTTCAGGTGTCTGCTGCATTCTTTATGCTCCTCGTGGGCATGCTTCCCATTTCTTTCCCCAGCTAATTGGTTTGGAGGCCTGGCTGGAACTGAAACACTTGATGGACGTTGGAATTGTGTCTATGTGACAACCATACTCTTTGTGAATCTCTCAGCATGCAAATAGATCCAGACAATGTAAACAACGTGAAGGTCCCAACCTTTACAGAGGAGGCTGGTAAAAAGGCAGATTTGAACTGGACTTTATCAGAAGGTTCTCTCAGTTTTGAATGAGAAATTATGACAGAAAGAGAGGATCGCTGAGAATATCCAGATCTGAAAAGCAACTGGCTATGGTGCCTGGAGTGTGATATGACCATTGACATGAAGAATTGATGCACCATGCAGGATTATGATCTATTCAGAGACAACAAAGAGAAAAGGAATGACTCTCTCAATATGGGAAAGCATCAGGCATTGCTGCCTACATTGGGAAAGGCACAGGAATTCAAAAGGTCTCCAAATTTTGCAGTCAGGGTGGGCACGAGTCCTGCCATCTCTTCTTGCCCTCATCCCATTTTATATTTATGGCCAATTCATCAGAGAGAATCATTGAGATTCTCTGTAATGAATTCACCGCTTCCAACTCTTTTGAGTCTTTCTTTCAGGCATGTAACAGCCCATACCTTCAACTCAATGTACCCTCTAGGGTCTAGTACGGTGCTTCTCAGAGGCAGAATATGGCCGCAAAGAGCTGGACAGATGTCGCAGACAGCAAACTGCTCATCTCTCAAAATTTAGGAGATCAAAGCCCGTCTGCACTCTAACTGTCTTCCATTAAAATGCAAGAGTGCTAGCCATGTTCTGGAAGCATCATGGTGGTCAAGATGGCCACTTCTCTGGACCTCAGAGGGGTTATGTGTGAGTCAATCAACGTCCTCAGAAACCTGTTGTCATCATCGATCCAGAGAAGGCAGCTTTTGACACATGAGCATTCCCAGTGACACTGGAAAGCAGTGAGAGATAGACTCTTTGGCTTTGAAGAGGAAGATCAGCATTGTGCAGCAGGCTTCTTTCTCAGGATCTCAACTGAGGTCAAGCATCAATGAGATCACAAAGACATTTTCTCCTATACTTTAGAGCCCATTTGTCATCAACACATATCAACACTCTACTGTGCCACACGAACCAAAAAAGAAAGATAAACACATCAAGAATTTTGAGGAGTCGAATTTGATCTTGACAACTAGCTTCATGGACAAAAAGAAGAAAAGTATAAAATAAAATGCACCAAAAATATAGGAGTGTACTTCATATGTTTCAAAGGGCAAAACTGGTACTGGATTTCTTGATTATCTAGTCAAGGTGGAAGGTTTTGATAGTTTTATATTCCTGCAACTTCAGTGTGTCTTCCTTATCATCACCATCATCATCATCATCATGATCATCCTCATCATCCTCATCCATCATCATCATCAATCATATGAACACCATCATCATTGTCTTATGCCTTATCCTCCTCCCTGTCTACCACACAATTCTTTCCTCAGTTTACCTTTATGGACATTGCAGTTATTCCCACAAGTTTCCAGGTTGCTTTCATCATGAAATTCTTATCCTAACAACCTCAACTTCATGGCTTTACCGTACTGTTATCATGAGAGGAAACGCAGCAGAACCAACAAAAAGAGGCAGCTATCACCAATGAATTAAAATTCAATTTCATGTTTGTTATGGAGTGTTCTGTGTTTCTGTGGCTCTTGGGACACCATGCACTTTTATTTTCAGGAAAATCTGCAAAGGTTCCCCTTCAAATTTCATATTAGGTTACTATTATATAGGAGTCCAGATTGGTTCCACACATTCTTAATTTTCAGATTTTAGATCAAATGCTTTCTGCCAAACATATATGATCAACCTGCTATTTGCAGAGGCTCTCCATGAAATCAGACATGCTCAGATGCACCAGGAACCTGGAGATCTGACAAAAGAGTTGTGAACCTCACAGGGAGACATTTCTGATTCACACCAATTAAAGTCAGAATAGCACAACACTTCTCTCGCTTCTCGGTGCGCTAAGAAGCTACATTCAAGGGTGGACCCTGTTGCTATTCTCAGGAAGAGGACTGCCCCAAAGGGGTGGAAAGAAGTGTTGGGTGAATGGAGGTCAGGTGAAAAACCCTTGGATCATGAGGTGCTTGAAAAGTGAGCATCTTACATGTACCGTCCTTCCAAAGGATTGAAACTGACGGTGGTTTGAACAGACAGTTTTGAATACCCTTCACACAAAAGAGGTCAGTCAATTGATACGTATGCAGTCGATGGTAATGTTTCTTTACCTTTTCACCAGCTGGAGAGGGGCATTCCCCAAAGAGACCTAATATGTCAAAGGACTGCAGAGTGATAGACTTGAGGATATGGGCAGGACCAAAGACATAATGGTCAGGAGAGTATCATCTTAGAAATTAGAGTTTGAGCAGTCACGAAGTCAAAGATGCTGACTTTTAGAAATGCCCAGTGTTAGCAAAAATCAGTGAGTCCAAAGACAGAGACTCAGTGCTTACCTTTTCTGCACAAAGAATAGGACGATCTCTGGCTTTCTGTCCTGTAACAGTAGAGAAATAAGAGTTATCATGGATGCTAAGTTCTCCGCACAACACTGTCTGCTTCGCCTTATGCGGAGTACCTAGCAAACTCAACCTTTCCAACCAACATTTACCTGTTTATTCCTTCCTGTAGTTTTGCTTGTCTTATCATGACCCTTTCACTCCTGTTTGCTTCTACTAATGCTGCCAGTCTCTGTCCTTTAGACCATAACCTAAGTGGAAACAATTGTTTTCCCTTTGATATACTCGTGGCAGATGGACAGTAGCATGGGGAGGACATGGCACATATGGCTCCCACTCATTTGTCCTGACATCTTCTCTTCCACTTCTCCTAGCACACGGTATCTGCTTCACGAAGCATGAGGTCTAACAGTACCTATGAGGCTGCTTTCATATCTTTAAGAAGACATGGCCGAGCAAACATTTCCCTTGATGCATATCATCCTCTGGTTCCTCCTTTGAAAAAGGTTTTCACCCTAGCACCGCGATGGCGTTATGGAATGAGGGATGAAACAGAGACATCCATCCAAAAGTAGACAATGTCTGGACTTTAGGCACTCCACTTAATCCCAAGAAAGGGAGCAGCTTTGAAAATGTAATGTTTGCAAGACTTATTTCTCTGAAGGATAGGAAATGATAACATTAACTAAACTGGTGGATGGCAATCATCCATTCCTTTCCTAAGTTCTGTTTCCGAATGACGTATGTCATTTCAAGAGAAGGAGGTGTTCTCCATTCGAATTCCCTTCCCATGTACAGTGTTGGTGATCGTAGACAATCCCTTGATCTTTTCTGAAACCTAGGGATTTTCTTTCATCGTGTGTGTGTGTGTGTGTGTGTGGGGGGGGGGTTATATGAAACCTACCTCTGAATCATTTTCTGCTAGATGGGAATTGGTTGCTGAGTGAAGTATGTGCCTTTCCCCCCTGTTCCATGTGAAAACTTCAGGTTTCTGCTGCATTCTTTAAGCTCCTCGTGGGCAAGCTTCCCATTTATTTCCCCAGCTGATTGGTTTGGAGGCCTGGCTGGAAGTGAAACACTTGATGAACGTTGGAATTGTGTCTATGTGACAACCATACTCTTTGTGAATCTCTCAGCATGCAAATAGATCCAAACAATGTAAACAACGTGAAGGTCCCAACCTTTACAGAGGAGGCTGGTAAAAAGGCAGATTTGAACTGGACTTTATCAGAAGGTTCTCTCAGTTTTGAATGAGAAATTATGACAGAAAGAGAGGATTGCTGAGAATATCCAGATCTGAAAAGCAACTGGCTATGGTGCCTGGAGTGTGATATGACCATTGACATGTAGAATTGATGCACCATGCAGGAGTATGATCTATTCAGAGACAACAAAGAGAAAAGGAATGACTCTCTCAATATGGGAAAGCATCAGGCATTGCTGCCTACATTGGGAAAGGCACAGGAATTCAAAAGGTCTCCAAATTTTGCAGTCAGGGTGGGCACGAGTCCTGCCATCTCTTCTTGCCCTCATCCCATTGTATATTTATGGCCAGTTCATCGGAGAGGATCTTTGAGATTCTCTGTAATGAATTCACTGCTTCCATCTCTTTTGAGTCTTTCTTTCAGGCATGTAACAGCCCATAGCTTCAACTCAGTGTACACTCTAGGGTCTAGTACAGTGTTTTTCAGAGGCAGAAAAGCAAATGATGTTTTCTTGTAGAAAAAGAAGAAAAGTATAAAACACAGTGCACTAAAAATATAGTGATGGACTTCATTTGTTTCAAAGGCATAAATGGTTCTATATTTCTTGATTATCTACTCAAGGTGGAAGGTTTTGATAGTTTCATGTTTCTGCTACTTAAGTGTGTCATCCTTATCGTTACCCACAACATTATCACCAACTTCGATATCATCTTTGATATCAACTTCATTAATATCATCTTTGTCATTTTATCATAATTATCATCATCATCATCACCATGATTTTCACCGTCAACATTGTCTTATGCCTTATCCTCCACCCTGTCTACCACACAATTCTTTCCTCAGTTTACCTTTATGGACATGAAAGTTATTCCCACGAGTTTCCAGGTTTCTTTCATCATGAAATTCTTTTCCTAAGAACCTCAGTTTCATGGCTTTCACTGTACTGTAATCATGGGAGGAAACCCAGTGGAACCAACAATACTAGGCAAATATCACTAATGAATTAAAATTCAATTTCATGTTTGTTATGGAGTTTTCTGTGTTTCTGTGTCTCTTGGGACACCATTCTCTTTTATTTCATGAAAATCTGCAAAGGTTTCCCTCAAAATCTTATTAGGTAAGTATTATATTGGAATCCAGATTGGACCCACACACTCTTTTTTTTCAGAATATGGATGAAATGTTTTCTGCCACCATATATGATCTACTTGCTGTTTGGCGAGACTTCCCCTGAAATCAGACATGCTCAGATGCACCAGGAACCTGGACATCTGACAAAAGAGGTGTGAGCCTCACAGAGAGATATTTGAATTCACATAAATTCAAGTCAAATTAGCACAACACTTATTCCTAGTTCTTGCTTTTGAAGATGAAGAAGAACTTTAAATATTTTACAATACTTAAACAAAATATATGTATGCTTGTGAGGTTAAAATAGGGGTTAAATTTTTAAAAAGATGTTGGCTGTGGTGGTACACACCTTAAATTCAAATACTTGGGAGATAGAGGCAGGTAGACCTCTTTGAGTTCAATGTGTGGTGGTACATTCCTTTAGTCCAAACAAAGGGAAACCAAGGGAGGCACACCTCTGTGAGTTCAAGGTGTAGTGGCATTCACCTTTAATTCTAGTACTTGGGAGGCAGAGACAGGTGGATCTCTGTGAGTTCAATGACAGCCTGGTTTACAGAGTGAATTCCAGGACAAAGATACACAGAAACCTTGCATCAAAAAGCAAAGAGAAAAGATATAGAAATAAAAGTTAAAATAAAGCCATGTTATGATAAATACTCAGAGAGTCTGGATACTGTATGTTATTATGGTTTTCTTGAATAGTTTTAATGCAGAGGAAGAAGCAACAGCTACTAAAATACATATACTTATAAATGCTGCTGAATCAATCCAAGATAGGTAATTTGAAAATACCTGGACTTCAAAATTTAAGTCAAATATTTGTTACTTTGGAGAAGATGAGTTGAATTGTTTGCACAGAAAATGAGAAGATATGGATTCATTTCGTGTTAAGAAAAATTAGGTTTGATCAAGGAAGACTATCTGTGAAGTCTCTGGTAGGAGCAGATGGCCCAGATGTCAGAGTTCTACGTCCAGAACAGATTCAAGACTGCTGTCAGAGATGATCAATACTCACAGGATACTCCAGTCAGGACTTGATCATAATTCTAAATTTTCCTTAGATCCCCATAATATTATCAGCACCCCCAACCAGCAGGACCTAGCCTGCCAAACTGTGCCCACCTAACACAAAATAATGAACTATGGATGTTCTTACATTTTTTTAAAAAGAAGGTGAAGGTGTGCAGGATAATTGTCTATATTATGTCAATTATGTATTAAATAAATGCAGATTGTCCAGTAGCCAGTAAATAAGTACAGGCAGGACAAACAGGGAGGAATTAGAGGTGGTTTAATGAAAAGAACAGAATTCTGGGAGGAGTGAAACTCTTTCTGCAGTCGTACCCAGACTCAGAAGAAGAAAAATGTGTCCGACACTGCTGAAAAAACTACCAAGCCATGTGGTTGACATATACTAGAATAAAAGGCTAATATAAGTTTTAAAAATTAATAAGAAGCTTGAGTTAAAGGACCAATCAGTTTATACTGAATGTAGACCTCTGTGTCATTTATTTTGGACTTAATAACTGAAGGAAACAGAGAGGACAGGAAACCAAATAAGTAGGACCTCATGTTAAAGAAGAGGCCTGAAAGTGTCTAAGATGTAGCTCTCATATCTTTAAAAAGACATGCCTACGCAAATGATTCCCTTGATGTGCATCATCTTCTGATTAATCATCTGAGAATGTTTTTCACCTGAGCACAACAACAGCGTTATGGAATGAAGATGACACAGAGATATCCTTCAAAATGCAGATAATGTCTGGGCCTTGGACAATACCACTTAATCCCGAGAAGGGTAATATCTTTGAATGTATAACATGTGGAATACTTGTACTCAAACCTATAGGACAATATGAAAGCACTGCTAAGAGAAAAGTTCATAGCTCTAAGTGCCCACTTTTTAAAAAATGGAGAAATTTCACATTAGAGACATAACAGCACAGCTGAAACCTCTAGAAAAAAATACAGCAGACTCACCCAAGAAGTAGAAGACTGGAAATAATCAAACTGAGGTCTGAAATCAATAAAATAGATAAACAGAAAGTGATCCAAAGAATTGATGAAACAAAGAGCTGGTTCTTTGAGAAAGTCAACAATATTGACAAACTTTTATCCAAACTAATCAAAAGACAGAGAGAGAACATGCAAATCAACAAGATCAGAAATGAAAAGGGAGACATAACAAGAGACACCACTAAGGAAATTCACAGAATCATTAGGTCTTCCTACAAAAGTTTAAAATGTAAAAAAGCTGGAAAATGTAAAAAAAATGGACTTGTTTTTAGATAAATACCATTTACCAAAATTATTCTCTGAAGTACAGGAAATGACAACATGTACTTAACTGGAGTATGGCAATCATGAATTCGTTCCCTAACTTCTGTTTTATAAGGGTATTTGTATTTTCTAGACCAGGAGGTATTCTCCAATTAAATTCCCTTTCCATGTACAATGTTGGTGATCATAGCCATTCACCCAATCTTTTTGAAACCTATGAATTTTCTTGCATCACGTCTCTGTGTTAAATTGAATTTATCTCTGAATTTTTACTATTAGATGGGATTTTGTTGTTCAGAGAAGTTCTTGCCTTCACCTCTGTTACACTTGAAAATGTAGGGTGTCTGCTGCATTATTGATGATCTTATGAACATGCTTTCCATTTGTTTCCTCTGCTGACTGGTTTGGAGGCATGAATGTGAATAAAATTCTGGTTGCAAGCTGGAACTGTATCTATGTGCCAGCTATACTCCTTGTGAACCTCTCAGCATGCAAATAAATCCAATCCATGAAAACAACTTGAAGGGCAGAATCACAGACCAGTCATAAACACAGAGTGCTTTTAATTGGACATAATACAAAATTCCTTTCACTGTTGAAGAAGAAATTATTATAGTAAGATGTGTTTGATAGGCATTTCCAAATGTGAAAGCAAGTTGTTTTGATATTTGAAGAGAAAGATGACCATTAGCATGTAGATTGATACACCACCCTGGGAGTATGATATATTCAGAGGCAAGAATAAAAAAAGGAATGATTATCACAATATGGAAAGTCATCATACATTCTTGACTCTTTGGAGAAGGAATAAGAGTCAAAAAGCCCTCCAAATTTCACAGTCTTGGTGGGCAGGTGTCCTGCCATCTATACTTGCCCTCGTCCCAATGAAGTTACATCAAATTCACAGAGAGATCATTGAGATTCTATTCTGTGCAATCATCTGAAAATGTTTTTCACCCTAGCTCAGCAATAGCTTGATGGAATGAAACATGAAAGAGAGACATCCTTCAAAAATTAAACAATGTTTGGACCTTGGGCAATATCAGGTAATCTTGAGAAGGGTATTATCTTTCAATATATAATATATGGAATACTTATTTCTCTGAAGTGTAGGAAAAGACAACATGAACTTAACTGGTGGACAGCACCATGAATTCCTTCTCTAACTTCTGTTTTGGAATGTTGTATGTCATTTCTAGACATACAGGAAGTATTCTCCATTTAAATTACCTCTCCATGTAGAAGGCTGGTGATGGAAACCAATTACCTCATCTTTAATAAAAGCTACAAATTTTTTGATCATGTCTCCTTCCTGTTTGAAACTTATCTCCAAATATTTTACTATTAAATGGGAATTGGTTGCTCAGGGAGTTGCTTGTATTCACTACTTTATCACTTGAAAATGTCAGGAATCTGCTGCATTATTTTTGCTACTGTTGACATGCCTCACATTTGCTTTCTCAGCTGACTGGTTTAAAGGCATAGGTGGGAATGGAATGCTTGTTGCAAGTTGACATTCTATCTATGTGCCAACTTTATACCTCATTAATGTTGCAGCATTCAAATAAATCCAAACAATGAAAATAACTTGAAGGTCACAATCACAGACCAGTCTTAAAACAAAGATGGATTTTAATTGTACCTAATCAAAAAGTCCTCTCACTTTTGAATAAAAAAATTATGATAGTATTATCTGTTTGCTGAACATATCCAACTCTGAAAGCATCTTGATACGATTTCTAGAGATGGAATGACTATAACATGTAGAATTGATACACCATCCAGGGAATATGACTTTTTCAGAGACAACAAAGGGAAAAGGAATGACTATCACAATATGGGAAATCATCATGCATTTTTGCCTCACTGGAATAGAAACAGAAGTCTAAAGCCCTACAAATTTGTCAGTTATGGTGGGCAGGTGTCCTTTCATCTCTTCTTGCCCTCATCCCAATGTAAATATGTCAGATTCATTGATCAGACATGAATCAGAGGATCATTGAGATTCTCTGTGATGAATTCAGAACTTCCACCTCTTTTGAGTCTTGCTTTCAGGCATGTAACAGCAAATGAATTCAAATAAATGTACACTCTAGGGTTTACCTTGGTGTTTTTATGTTTTAGAGTATGGAAGCAAAGAGCACAAGAGTTTTGGCATACTCCAAATTGCTCTTCTCTCTAAAATTAAGAGATCAAAGTCACTCTGCACTGTAACTGTCTTCCTTCAAAAGAAAAGAATACTAGCCATGTTCTGGAAGTATCACGGTTCTCCAGTTGTTCTCTTATCTGGACTTCAACAGAGAGATATTTTAGTAAATCAGCATTTTCAGAGCCCTTTTGTCATCATCAATCCAAAGAAGGCAGTTCTTAATACATGAGCATTTCCAGTGATTTCTGGAAAGCATCAGTGGCTAGACTCTTTGGCTTTGAAGAGGAAGATTAGAATTGGGCAGCAGGCTATTTTATCAGGATATCAACTGAGATAATGCACCAATGAGATCATGAATAAGTTTACTCTGACAATTTAGAGCCCATTTTACATCAGCAAATATCAATACTCTATTGTGTCACAGAAACTGATAACTGATATAAACACATCATGAATTTTTACAAGTTAAATTTAATCCTGACAAGCAGATTACTGGACAAAAAGAAGAAAATTATAAAAGAAATGCACCAAATATAGGTAGGACACTAATTTCATATCTTTTAAAGGGCAAAAATTTCAAATTCAATTTTATGTTTGTTGTCAGGTTTTGTACATTTCTGTGTCTGTTCCATATATGTGTTCCATATATGATAAATATTATACAGGGCCCTTGATAATTTTTCTGAGGTTTGGAATCCAGAGCTGTGCCACATCCTCCTATTTTTCAGATTTCAGGTAAAATGCTTTCTGCAAAACATACATAATAAATGGTAAGTTTGAGAGGCTCTCCATGAAAACAGGGATGCTCAGATGCACCAGTCATTTGTAAAGCTCATGAAATCAATGTGAACCTAAGATAGAGACTTTTCAGTATACACATAAATTCAAGTCAGACTAGCCAAAACACTCATGTTGTTCTAGGTGTGCTAGGGAATCTACATTTAATAGTGGTCTCTGTTGCAATCCTCAGCAAGAGACCTGCCCCCAAAATGATGGAAAGTAGTGCTGGGTGAATGGAGGTCAGTTGAAAATGCAATGGAATCATGGACTGCATGAAAATTGAGCATCTAAAATTTACCATATATCAGAAAGTTTGAACACAATGGTGGTTTCGAAAAACATTACAGAACAAACTTCACAAACCTGAGGTTCATGAAATTTAAAAATATATCATCAATGGTAATAATTCTATAATTTTTCACTAGCTGGAGAAGGGAATGTTCATCTATGAGTCCTATTACAGCCAAGACTGAAGAGTGATAAACATGAGGAACTTGGCAGGATCAAAACACAATGGTCAAAAGAGTATTGATCTATAAAACATATTTTGTGAAATCCTGAAGTTATTGATGTTAACTTTTAGAAACCCCCAGTCTTAGCAAAACTGTATTTGAGCCAAGAAATAGAGACTCGATGCTTACCATTTCTGCCTGACAAATAGGAAGACCTTCAGGATTCTATGCTGTCACAGTAGAGAAAGAAAAGTTATCATGGATCCTAAGGTCTCCACACAATTCTTTCTGCTTAATAGTGGCACTATGCAGACTATCTCTCATAGCCAGCCTTTCCAACCAACACATCCTTGTTTCTTTCCTTCCTTTATTTTGTCTTGTCTTACAATGACACCCTTTCTTCTTAATTGCTTCTACTAAAGCTGCCAATCTCCATCCTTTATAAAATAATATAAGTGAGAGACAATTGTTTTCATTTTGATATAATAGTCGCAGATGTACTCTAGTGTAGAGAGGAGATGGCACATATATCTAATATTCTTTTTGCCTCATGAGTTCTATTACACATATCATAGCACACTGAATCTATTTTGAGTAGGAGGAGGCCTGACAGTATGTATG